>NW_027106339.1:303391-321816 GCF_000696795.3 Halyomorpha halys | reverse complement strand
TAGCCTGGTTCCTATTTACTTGGTGAACAACAGTTAATGAATATCACAATTTTGTTCTGTTATGTAATAAAACAACTATTTACATTTTTTATTTAAAATTTTAACAACCACAATTTTTTCGTGATAATCTCAATAGAAATAAATGTTGAAAAAGGTTTTACTGTGTAATGAATATTAAATAACATAAAAAAAAATTAAATTGCTATGACATGAACTTTGTCCGTTAAATAACATTTTAACTTCAAAACTTACCTCTGAAAATCAAATTAAACATAAAAATTTACTAATTATTTTTTATTTTGTTTTTGGACGAACATTTTAATTTGAAAAACATCCTTTTCGTTTAAATCCAGCTGAAATACTTGTGTCTATATAAACATTAATATGAATATGAAATAAACATTTAAAAATTTTACTCACAAATATTTTAAGTGAAGAAAATTGATGCTTTAGGTTTTTTTTTATACAATGCTCATCAAATAATAAATCACACAAGTTGTCTTTTAAGGAAAACAAATTTTTTTTTGGTTGGACATAATTCTTATTCTTTTTTACAAAAAATAACTAATCATATCGTTCGGTGAAAAAAAAAATCACTGAAATAAAGATTACCTAAAATATAATATAAGTTAACTAGAAACGATATCACCTTTCAATTATACTTACTTCTCATAGCATTAGATGCCACTGCAATTTCAATTTTCAGAAAACGTGGACTTGAGTCATAGACTTCACATATGATTAAAAAATCATAATCCTTCAATCTATTTGTTTTCTTTACAATTAATAATAATGCTTTGAAAACTCAACTCAGAATGAAAAATGAACTCGGAGTTTTTGGAAAGAAACTACAGAAATGCGACTTTTTGGGTAGTCATTTTCTTCTCATGAGTCGTATTAATCGGGTAATTAATATTTGTATATTCAACAATAACACTTTAAATTGACAAGAACTACAGAACAAATTTTTTCGTTTTCTTTTTGAACTGAACTTATTAATATTAGTGATAAAACTAATATTAATAAATTCAGTTCAATACATCAATGCCAATTTAAAAAAATAAATTAATATTACTCCAGGTATATTCTGAGAATAATTATGCATGAAGAGTTCATACCTTTAAAAAAATTGTTAAATATAAGCTTCATGGAAATTTCATTCTGGTCATTTTAAGATACCGGTCAAAAACTTAATCGGATATTTCTGGTTTGTAATTGCGTTTGTGGACACCGAAGGTTCTACTTCGTTTTAGATGGTGTCCACAGGATACGTAGCTATAACACACTAATCGAATGCCGTACCTCTGCACATCGTATAATAAAACCATCGGAAGACCCAAGGGCCGGTTCTACAAGACGCCGGAGAACTGTCATGAGAAGCGGTAACTCCAGGATCCGGAGTTATGTCGAGATTATTTATCGACTTCCTAACTCGGCGGGCCAGATGGTGGGACGTCCATGCAGGGTGTTGCCGACGGACTTATCCAGGAGTCACTATAATCTTCGGAAAGCTCCCTCGTGGTGTTTTTCCAGAAGGAATTTTCACGTGGGCTTGCCTAAAGCGACTAACGGTCTACTTTTCCATATATAGGAAGCCGTAGCAACTCGCCAACAGCAGCGTTTAAACCAACTGGTCCCAATCTTTAACCACTGCCATACTTAACGGTACTACACTTGTTTTATTTTATAAATAACATGTAGGAATGAAAACAAAATTAAAAGTAAGCTGATTAAAAGCAAATTATATTGTTACAATAGAATCCTGACTACAACAATAATTATTAAAATAACAAACTATAATTTGAACAATGAAAAAACAAATAATAGCAACTCGTTAAAAAATAATAAAGCAATAATTGATTTGTTTCATGTCAATATCTTCTCATATTAAATGTGAGAAGAAAATTTTAGTAGGTACTATTAAACATAATTGTTTTCTTTTAATACGAAAATCGTGGAGAGAATTTCCATTCTTCCCTTTATTTTATTATTTTATGTAGTTATTAAGTTTAGGATATACCTCATGTATGTACTGGCGATGTTCATGGTTGCCATATCTTGCATATCGCCTCTAGGTATCTCGTGATTAATTTTGTATGCCATTTTGATTTAATCCTGCCAAGTAATTTCCATCTATTTTATCTTTTAAGAAAATTAAATCCCAAATTTCCTCTGTACTTGAGATTCGCTTGGTCTCTTTGAAGGTTGAAATATTCTTCAAAGGAAGTATTGAGTACTTCCAATACTTCAATAGTTTAGAAGCTAAAAAAAAGTCAATTATGACCATGAATTCACAAAAGCCTTTTAGCGTAAAGCCATTCAATTACCATCCCATAAAATTCCGATTTTTAATTATTACTATATTTTTTTTATGATCAACGCTATAAAACATTCCAATTAGTATCTCTTTTTGAGATACATCTTCTCAAAATGCAATAACAACTTAATCGGAAATTTTATTTGAAGCCACTGACAGAAAACAACAAATTATCTGGCCAACATTTAATATATTTTGGCTCTAATATATCCAGCTCCGATCAAACTAAATAGGCAATGATAAACTATGTAAAGGATTTGGAACTCTTAAATCGTTACTAAAATAAATATAAAATAAACCAAAATTTATTCACTATTTGATAAATATTTTAGAGTAGGATCAGTAGTATTTTTTCGTCCATTTTATCTTACAAAACCTTAATATAAGTCTACCTTTTTCAATTCAATTATCTTAGCTAAGCCATTAACCTTTCTTCTTACATTGATTATTACAATACATTGATTATTATTATCAGAGTGAATCTGTTTTATTAGTTCATAGGGCATCCAAACCTATAGTAGTATTGAACTAAATATAAAAATTACAAAGATACTCCAATATCTTCACTTTTATGGGAAAATGGTCCTAACAGAAAGATCAATAAAGTTCATTTTTGCTAATATTTCAAAAATGTGCAAAAACGAATTTTTCTGGTATTGATTTGTAAGTGGCAGTAGAAATTCAGAAAAAAATATTTCAAGAAACAAACCCACTTTTGAAAAACTAAAAGTTGTTCACTAACATTCCTTGGTATTGACTTCGCTAAAATATTTTTAGTTGCTTAATTTGAATCAAAATAACAAGAACCAGCTAAAAAATCCCTATTTATTCAAAGCTGAAACAGTATCTGTAAGATTTAGTCTACGGTTCACAAATATTGTTTGGTGGAAGAACCAATTACGGTCACTCATCACCATGATTAAACATATTTCAATTTGGAGAGTTCTTTCACGCTTTCCACCACTGTGGAAGCCATATATATTGGAATATTCCCAATTATTTTATAATGTTAATCATTGTAAAATTTACAAAAAAAAAAATTATTTTCAGAACTTTACTGACAATGCATATTAAAACGTAGACTTTTTTTTCTAAATTTATATGACGATTTTTATTCACTTTTTCTTTTTTTTTTTAATCAATGTTTGAAAAGAAAAGAAAAAAAATGACACAGCTATGTGGATAGAAGACAAATAAAACTTCGAGGCACTACTTTCAATTTCTTTCTTCAATTACTTATATGAAATATCCATAATTTTTCGAAAAGCTTCAGCCTGATGGATAAAGATGGCGTCTCCCCCACCTGCCTCTATTTTTGTCCTGTTCCCGTGAAATCAGTTCAGTAGCGGCCCCTATTTTATCACAAAACGCGGTTTTTTTCTTCGTATCCCCGGCCGCGTGGACTTTTTTTTAAAGATTTTTTTTATCGTTTTTGCTCACCGTCAAACATTCGTATAATGCAACTCACACCTGTGCTACTTGCGCACGCTTGCGGTGTAGATTGCACACACTCCTTGCGGTGAATGAAACGGAAAACGGATATTGTAACCTAACTCCGTTTGCAATGCGGCAAATTGAAAGAAAAAAAATCACTAGTATCTAATTATCTGGGAAAGGTTTACTTACAGTCAATCAGAACAGTTGAGGTCATTATGTCCACATTAATCCCTCATTATGTAGTCGGAATAAAGGAAATATATTATGATTAGACAAAGAAGAGTTTTTTTTTTTAAACGTCCTCAATTTATTTTTTTTATTATAATTCTGAGATTACAAACAATGCTTTTTAAAAAAAAAAAATTAAGATAAATAAATTTATTTTAAATCTGAAAATATGTCTTAAAGTCCTTTTTACTTTTCTTAAGCTTTTTCCAAAAAATCTCAAAGCGGTCATTTCAGAAACGAAAATAAACAATAAAGTGATAATCCTGAATATTGGCCGACTCCTCGGAGACAATTCATGAAAAAAAAAAACTGGACTTATATTCGGACTCATATAGTAATTAATATTAACTGATAATTTTTGTTTATAATTAACATTTAGCCTGACAAGACCCAACATATAAGCAAGCACTATAACAGAGAAACAATAAGGGCCTGATACACCATCACAGATTTCTGGAATCTTAGCTGAATAAAAAATTATCAATTTCACTGGAAAAGTTAACCTTCGAATCTGGAGGTAAACTTTACCGGGCGATGTAGCTCGTTATATGGAGTTATAGAGTGCGTAAAAGTAGTCGGCCATGCTAGGAACCTGCTATAGTTCCAATTGGGATCTGTTTTCTAGCGAAGGTTTATTTTAACATTATTCTGTTTCTTTAAGAAGTCAATAAAATGGATGTGATCAAGATCGACGATTTGTTAGACGAGGAAGACTTATAAAAATTAGTTGCTCAGGTAATAATGAAAAAAAGTATTCCGTCCTCAACCAAATCAATTTTTTCAATGAAGAATTTTGATTGTTGAAGAACGATATCGACTTTTTTTTCTAACTTTTGTTGAAATAATACATTCTGCCACACTTAATGACAGTAAAATCACAATCATACCATGTATATATATTAACTAAAAATAAAAAGTAAATAAATAATAATAATACATATAAAATAAAATAATTAATTATAAGCCAAAATGGATAAAAATAAAATTATATGTTCACATCATAAATAAACATAGGCGAATAACTGAGCTAAATAATTGAACATATAAAATAACTGAGGTAAATAATAAAAATAAAGTATTAATAAAGAAAAATCTTGGACACAATTATTCCAGCATTCAATAAGGTAACCTCAATAAAAACTAATAAAACTGTACACTCGAATCGGGTCATTAAATTATCACAGTTTTGCTTTACTCTTGGATAAATCTAAGTTGTATAAAGTTATACTGGAGACAAGTGCAATTGGTCCTCTTGATAATGAAATGTAACATACGTACCTTCCAGAGAGAAATACTTTATATAGCCATGCTGCCCAAACACATTGAGTTCTACAATATAAAGCATACCAATCAATCCATGATCGGACATATATACAATACATATATTTACATGATATAACAATATTTTTTTTCTCCCTTTTCATTTTACAATCAATACTCGTCTGCACACCAAGTACGATTATTTCATATTTTTTCTATTTACAATTACATTCCATTTGACAATTTGATTTCAATTAATTGACAAATTTATTCTCCCTAATTCACTCTCTCAGACCCTCTCCAGTGATCCGCTACCCACGTTCGATCCGTTAAACAAATTAAACGAATTTATCATTAGATAGCAATGGAAAATCAAACCAAAGACATAATGGTCACAGCAGTAGATCAGTTTACAGAAAAACAAAACAATTAATATATAGATTTAAAAAAAGCAAAAAGTTATTTTAAAGGAATACTTAAATACTAAATAATTTAATGAATAAATAAGTTAACTTAATAGAGAACTTTAAAAAGTTTCATAGAAATTAGTTCAGTCGGTTTCTCAGGCAATATAACAACATATTTTTTGACAGTATGGATGTGTTATTTTATTTGACTTTTTGTTTCAAAAATATATTAATTTTGTTTTATTCAAATCTGCTGAACTAAATTCTATTATTTTAGGCAATCGATTATTTAAAAATCATACTAAAGTCAATTATCAGTTTTTGGAAACGCATATATATATTTTTTTTAATTGTCAAATTTTCCATTCTGATGAAATACATTTGAAACACCGTCATTTATATTTCATTAAATGCCAATTGGTTGGAGTTATCTCAATAATCGACATCAGTTCCGGTCAATTCAATTCAAATGCCTAAACGATAAATTTTTTTCACAACCCCATTGTCGCAAGACGGAAATACCAGAAAGACAATGCAATAATAGACGGGCACTTCAGCGCAATAAAAATTTACGACTCTCCTTAGAGATAGAAAATAGTGGTTTAGTGTCTCCCAGCTGTAGAAAAAGTAGATCCGGGGAACATTTATGTATTTTTTGACAAATCCGAAAGCGGGGACCGTGACTCGGGGACCGGTTTTGTGTATAATTGGAGAAGGAATCTGAAAAGTATAAATTAAGTCCTAACAGATAGGGCGTGTATTTGGACCTGCCTGATTTGTAAGAGCTCATTTGTAATAGGACGGGGCCTGCTTCCAGTCTTTTCTCCGATCTTGAAATTTTAATTTTTTAAATTAATTTTTTTTTTCATCGGAGAGTCGCTCAGTAGCCACCGGAGATAATCTCACATCTTTCACTAATCTTACTGTATTAATCTCTATTTCGAATAAATACTTATGTTAATATCCCACGTGCAATATGTAAATAACAATGTAAAGTTATGTAAATATACAACACTCGCCCATTCATAAAAGCCGCCGAGGCTTGTGGTCAATGAATTCTACATAGATAGGGCAGTTCTCGGATGACCGAATACAGGACTTCGAAAAGTCCGATGTAAAAAATTAATATCTCAATCGCCATTAGAAGTCTTGATTCCATCAGGGTACAATCAAATACCTAGATTTATTGTTGCCTTTCTCATTTAAAATCTTCATTAACTTATTAATTTTTATTTATTCAGTAATATGAGAGAGGCCAGGATTTTAAAAATTATAATTATAGATTATTATTTTCAATAATAAGCAAATAATAATAATATTCCTTAACAGTTAATAAAATTATAGAATTAATTTTATAGTCTAGAGCTTTCAGGTTATTGACTATAAACCCACTTGCAATGAAGAGATTCATTTTTTAAATTTTTTTATAGATTTTCTTATGTTAACAAGTAATAAATTTTCTCGTTTTTTTTTTTTTTTTTTCAAATTCCTATCAAAATTATATTGGTTGAAAAATACTGCATATTTTAAAATCAAACCATGTTTTCTTCACTGAAGAGGATCTCAGAGAGTGAATTAGGGAGAATAAATTTGTCAATTAATTGAAATCAAATTGTCAAATGGAATGAAATTGTAAATAGAAAAAAAAAATGAAATAATCGTACTTGGTGTGCAGACGAGTAATGATTGTAAAATGAAAAGGGAGAAAAAAAAATTATATCATGTGAATATATGTATTGTATATATGTCCAAACACGGATTGATTGGTATGCTTGTTGTTGTTGTTGATTGTTGCTTAAAGGCGTAAAACCCTCTGGTCATCAACGCCAATGGGATGATAAAAGTAAAAAAATAAAATAATAAAATAAATAAATAAATAAAAAATATTGAAAAATAATTTTAAAAAAAATAAAATAAAAAAAATAAATAAATAAAAAACATAAAAATCGAAGAGGAGTTATAATTTATAAAGAAGGCGATGTGCTTTTAAAAATTCAAATACTCGTGTAATTTTAGCTTCCTCATCTGCGAGAGTTTCGGATAAATTTGGGGTCAGTCCTATCCTGTTTATTGTTGGCAAATAGTGAGTACACTCTTCGAAAATATGTCTAATCGTAAGAATGGACTGACAATATTTGCACGTTGGAGGTGGCAGTTTTCTGATCAGGTGGGAGTGCGTGAGGAGAGTATGACCTATTCTCAAGCGGGCCAGAGCAACCTCCTCCCTGCGGCTGTTGCGGTAGGATGTCGACCATGGTTTTACTGATCGTTTTATTTCTTTTAATTTACTGGGAGAGCTTTCATCCCACTTGGCCTGCCATTTTTCTAATATTTGTGATTTAAGGGGTGTACTGAGTTCTGATGGGGTAAGAACGGCGGTGCCTCGGCCAGGGAGCGTTAGTGCCTCTCTGGCAGCTTTGTCTGCTAGCTCGTTACCTCTACCAATATAAAGCATATGTATGCTTTATATTGTAGAACCCAATGTGTTTCAGTAGCATGCCTAAAGCATTTCTCTCTGGAAGGTACGTATGTTGCATTTCATTATCAAGAGGGCCAATTGCACTTGTCTCCGTTTTAACTTTATACAACTCAGATTTGTCCAAGTGTAAAGCAAAACTATGATAATTTAATGACCCGACTCGAGTGTACAGTTTTATTAGTTTTTATTGAGATTACCTTATTGTATGCTGGAATGATTATGTCCAAGATTTTTCTTAATACTTTATTTTCATTACTTACCTCAGTTTTTTTTTATATTTTCAATTATTGAGCTCAGTTATTCGTCTATGTTTATTTATGATATGAACATATACTTTTATTTTTATCCATTTTAGCTTATAATTAATTATTTTATTTTATTTGTATTATTATTATTTATTTACTTTTTATTTTTAGTTAATATCTATATGGTATGTTTGTGACTTTCCTAATACTTATTGCCATTGAGTGTGGCAGAATGTATTATTCCAACAAAAGTTTGAAAAAAAAGTCGAAATCGTTGAATAAAATTCTTCATTGAAAAAATTGATTTGGTTGAGGACGGAATATTTTTTTTCATTATTACCTGAGCAACTAATTTTTATAAGTCTTCCTCGTTTGACAAGTCGTCGATCTTGATCAAATCCATTATATTGACTTCTTAAAGAAACAGAATAATGGTAAAATAAACGCTAGAAAACAGACAGCACAAACGGTTATTTGTCGGGGGAACTCTAAAAAAAAAATGCCAACTTATCACAAACCTGCAGCACAAGCATCCTTTGATTTGTGCCAAAAACAGACAACCAAAGAGTCGGCTACAAATTTTGGCCAACTTGTTCCATCCAATCCAAATTACCGATCCACACGCTTGCGCATGCGTAAATTTACCATTGTTTGGAAAACTTGTAGAGCACCTTTATTTTTTATTTGCTTTGTTCTGTAGATTGCACAGTAGACTGGGGTTACTTAAAGACAGCCCTAAAACTTTTGTGGCAGGCTGAAAAACGACCTGAGTAGAGATTGAGTATATCTATTCGACTCGGGTCTGTGGCACTATCTTTGAAATAAGTCTGATTCAAAATTAATTCTAATTATTTTTTCATACCACTATTAACGCACAATCATGCATATACAACCACAATTCAATAATAATTCTATCAACAATTTTCTGACACACCAGTTCATAAATAAAAAGTTAGCTTATTGAATCATTTTTTTTCTCTCGTAAAGCTAGTAAACAAATCCTAACTTCCTATGAAACCTATTATCTGCTCATAAAATATCCTCAATGAGCAGTGAAATCACAATGTTACCAAACCAGAGTTAAACTCCAACCAGTTTACGGCATCTCTTAATGACTGCATGCTAGATATATCTGATAATTTTCTCTCGAAGCCTATATAGATCTCGAAGGAGATAAACCGAAATACATGCAGCGAAACAGCTCGGCCAAAATGGTCAGTCCGCTATCGCAAACTGCTGTCTCTTCAAAAATCATAAATTATATCCAACAAACATTCAAGGGTAAGATCCTGATTTATCTGTTATTTTACAACAAATATGTTTTCTTCATAATATATTGATTAAAATAAAAATTGTATTTTTTTTCACATACATTTTACTGGATACCAACTTAGTGTAGAGGAAGTAATTTTATTTTAAAATTAACGCTTTAGTTCATTTATAATAATAAACGTTGATATACATAGTTTGTTTATGAAATATTCTGTTCTACTAAATCACTGTTGCAACATTAGTATATAACATTAACAAAGCATATCATCGTTGAAATTTTAGACATAAATATTTGAATTTAATTTTCTATGGAATTAAGGCAATCCAGTTTCATTTTCAGTTTTTTGTATGCGAAACTTTTAGCTACAACAATAAATTAAGAATGTTCTTGTTTGTTTTCTTTGTGATTGATAATTATTACTAAAAATAAATTAATTCATGAAAAAAATTATTTGTTATAACTTAAATTTGCTAAATTGGATATTTTCATAAAAAATATTTAATATTCTCTTTTATCTAATTTGGATCAAAACTTGATTCACTAATCTCTCAGCTGACAATTAATTGTTGCTTCCGAATCGAACAATAATCTTTAGTAAGACATAATCTTACAAATATAATTTCTAATACCTTGAAAAATATTAAACTATACACTAAAACATATAACATACAATATATATACACACAATACATATTACAAAACTAAAGCAAAACCTTCGTGATGTTTCTATGTTATACATAGATGTGTAATGCAGTTAGAACCATTGTTTAGGCACAAGAATTTTTTTAATTATTATTCATAAAAATAAAACATTACTGCTTATTTTATTTGTGTATACATTATTCAAAGCATATTTATTAAGTCGAATCTAGACGAATATAAAAAACATTAATTTCAAAAACTTTTCAATCTTCGGAGTTGTTTTAGTTAATAGCCGATCAGCATAGAAACTTCTATGCTATCTATTCTTAATTTCAGTGATATGAAACTTACTTACCATATCAATATTGTATATGTTTGTCGTATTTTAAGAAGCAAACGACTTTTTGTTCATGTCATTATTTTAAGATTTATGTGTTTAACATGCAATTTGCCCTGATTTTGATATCCAAAATTGAGATTAAAACTTAACTACAGGTTGTTTTGAATGAATTATGCTCTTTTGCTCATTAATAGTTTTAAGTTAACGTTAAATGATTCCTTCACAGCACACATTAATAGCAAGTTTTGAAAGTGTTTTGATCACTATATTATAGTCTTCTAGTTAATCGAAGTATAATTCAAATGTGTACGTTTATTATAGGTAATATTAGTTATATATTATTTATTACACTTCCTGATGTATTTTAACAGCCTGTATAAAATTACCACATTGAAAATCGTTCTTAAAATATGTAATATTGTATAGATTAAGTAATGAAAAATGCTATGGTTTAAGAAATGATTTAACCATGGTCAGTCGTTGTAACAATATTCAGATAATACTAAAACTGGCAAACTATCATATTTATTAAAACCAAAATATAACTTTATGATTAAACAAAACCAAACAATTTTACCTCTTGAGCATACATAAAAATATTAAAACGCCAGAAAAGCATGATGATTGTTATTATTGAATAAAATATTTAGTAAAAAATGTACAAAGACAAAATAATAAATTGGTGGAAAAGTTTATAATAAATAAATGGTGAGATTGAATACAATTTAAATAGTTAGAAGTTCAATAGTTAATGCAAAACGTTTAGAATGTTATAATAACAATTGTTGTAGAATTGTCGTAAAAAAAAATCGCATATTCATTCAATTCTGAAATATATTAGTTAGTATATAAATAATAAATTATAATGTATCTGATAAATTAATACCTATTTGCCAAGTGCAGCGAAAGTGTATGTATAGTTAATTTTTGAGTTTTTAGTGATTGAACATTATTCAGTCGTAACTCCAGCAATATTGAATCAGTTCTGCTATCCGGCATCCACTTAGTTAAAATAATTGAAAAACATATAACATAATAAAAATACATAAAACCACTACTTACATCATAAAAAGTAAACGTGTTTATTATTCCAAGAATTAAGATCATTTTATGTTAGATATAAAAAATAAAAACAAAATGAAAACTAAGGTGGTTAAAAAAAATTAATTTTCTGTACAGGTTTATCTAAATGATAAAAATAAGGATTGATTGTTACTTTTTTGTCAAAACAGTTCATATTAAAATTAAGTATATAAATAAAAAAAAAAAATTAATTTAATCACATTTATCTAATATAATTATTCTTAACAAAATGGTACAGATAAGATTTGATAACTTGTTTTGATTGTAAAAAGTAAAAAAAGTATTCTTATGCTCGAATTTAAAATATTATAAATAAAGAACATACTGCATTCATAATTAATATCAAGTACTAAGGTCATACGAACTAACAAAATTTTTAAAAGATAGTGTTTTTGGAATAAATAACCATAAAATTATAAAAGAAAACTCATAACTGTTTAAATTAAATAAAAATACCAGATTTTGAACAAAAGATTCCTCATATTCACACACCAGAAATACTATTCGGTTTCAACATTAGTACAATAAAATTTTTTGATAGATAAAAAGTAATTAGTGAATTAAAAAATAAAAAAAAATATTAGCATTGGTTATTGAACAGGATTCAAGTTGAATAAATATTTTTATGCAAATGATAGTATTAATAGGTTTTATTAAAACCTATTTATCATATTAATAGTACATTAGACCTCTGCATAACTGGATCGACACTCTCCGGATCAGTCAGGGGTACAAAAAATAAATAAATAAAATGCTAAAATATCGCCTAATTTGGTAGAAAAAGCAATAATAATAACTAACTTTGTGAGTTTATTAAAAACTTAAAGATAGTTCGTCCGCTTAAACTTATTCATGTATCTAAAGATTTATTTTGCAATTGAGTAGTTTTCTATATGAAGTTATTGTCAAAATAGTAAAGATATTTTTTGTTTTTTTTTCATATCCAAACGTATTCAGTTTAATACAAAATTTATGCCCCCTCCCCTTCTCAGTCAAATAGAGAAACAACATTTTCAATAAAGATTTAACTTCCTACATCATATGCTCTCATAATTTTTTTTTTTAAAACTATCTTTGAAAAGTGAGTATATTGACGCTTGATAGCAAAATCCTCAATTAGTAAAATTGATCTAATAATTTTAACTTTATGCTCCATTTATATGCGTATCACACATATATTAGGTTTTGTATTGGATTATAATTTATATCTAATTTATAAGTTAAATTAGTTGTTGATTTTTTCTTTTATCCACATCGGATTTATAGGCTCTCTCGCTTTACTCGCTTAACCTTTCTCAATCCCGATCAGGACGGACAAGCGGGTTCGACTTTTGATTTCTTCTCACACAAATAAAATTAAATCAATAAAATTTTAATAGATTTAAATAATTTCGTGATCGGCTTTTCTATATTGCATATTTCCTTATTAACAATGATTTCGGTTCCACGCCTGTTTTCGGGAAACATATTCATACGGTTTCGTAACACGTGATCATTAGTGACCTGAGACCGACGGTGGACAGATGAGGAAATCCCATGGATTTGTTAACGGTCCTCCGAGAAAAACGGAGCGAAACATTGGGACAAAAGGAAAGAAGCGCGATGGAAAGGAGGGCGTTGCGCTAAGAAGCACGGTGATGAAAATCAGCGGGACGTGAGACGTTCCGCGGGTGAGTACATGAATATATATCAACCATTATTTTATAAAGTATATGTAATGGCGGCGCAGACAATGGACAGTGGCCGCAATTAAAGCTAATTATCCACGGGCGGTGATTGTCCTTCTTCTTTGGCCGCTAGGGTCTTTGTCTTAAACCACTATGAAAAGATTGGTACCTAATGTCAGTGGGGATTCAAATTTATAAGGAACCAGCGAGATGTCCAAAACAGAACCTCTGTTAAACTGAAACACATTAATCGTCCTTTGCATTAGCAGCCCTAGTAGAAAAAAAAAAAGAGGACGTCAGAAAAAAGGAAATTAATAGATGTTTTAATCCTAATAAAATAGAAAAATTAAATTTTGCATTTAAAACTTTTTTAAATACTTCAAAAATTCGGACATGCCTAGTTTTTGAAATGCATAGTAAAATTTATATGTCCCCGAGAGCTAAATGAATTGTATTTATCAAAATTTAATGTAACTTTACTACGTTACATATATAAATATTTCAGTAAAGAAATTCGTTTTCTACGCCTCAATCATTTACAGTTATGGTAAATGAAACTGAGTTATGATTTATTAAATGGGGTGAAGTTTCGGACTTCAACTCTCAATTTTCCAATCCAATAACTAAGGCCATACATAAAATATTGTTCACAATTTAATATATGTGTATATAATCACATTGTCAACCAATTAATAAATAAATATTTTTATTTTAGTTAAGAAATTGTTACTTTGATGAATACATGACTCTTGGTAAGATAGTTTATACTATTATTTTCGAAAGTCATTCTACGTATGTTTCTTTAAAATTCCTATACCATAGATTAACCGTTCAGGAAGAGAACCGACTAGTCCCGAGCTGTTCTGTTAACAAACGGCATTATATTGTAATGGCATAGAAATAACAATTTAAACGGTATGTTGACACGTTAATTTTTTGTTTTTTATAAACTCAAAAAATGCATGACCTATAGTAAGCTACAAATTAGTTCGCTCTTTCCAGGAAACCAAGAGATTTTCATTTTATTTATTTTTTTATTTTCAAGCTCAATTTAAAAAAAAATACATACCCCAGGTAATCCCGTTTTAAGCTTCAAAGAGATGAGAGATCCCGGGGACGCGGGATTATTTCCTAATAGGACAGGCTGTGATCGTACCCTCGCTCGTCAGGTTGCTCGACGGACACTGATTTATTGCTCGTCCCCAGGATGTTGTCCTACGATGGAGGACGAATTTATGAGAAGAAATTTATAGAGGACTGCCCGGGTCATATGTATGCAAATGCTCCTCCGTCTTGGACAGTCCGTCGGCCCTTATCTGTGCAGGTGTTCTCATCTTCGGAGGAGACATGGCTTACCTCCTAGCGCTTCTGTTCCTCATTCTTATCGCCTAGAGATAATGAATGGAAATGGAACTATGGAATTGAGGAAAGATTATTGAAATATAATACATCATTTCGAAACAAAACATATTCTTTTAACAATATGATTAGAAATGCAAGATTGATTATGCGTAACTACTCGGTTGGTTTCAATATCGCTTAAAAACTCTGTTTAGTCAGTTATGAGAGAGGTAACCATTCCATCAATGTTCGGAATAGGCACGCGGCAAGCCAGTAGGTATTCTCTATTTTGCAGGCCTAATTTCGTTTTCAGTTTTTTGTTTTTCTTTTTAATTTCAAGTTATACTCGGAAGAACTGGTATTGCAAAGTAAAGACAAGGCATGTTAAATTCGTATGAGCAGTGTTTCTCTAACATGTGCTGGATAAAAAATAAAAATCCGTTTTATCTCCCGGGTTTAAACCTAATGGTTTGTAAATCATGTCTTTCATAGAGCTTTATTATGTGAATTATTTTCTACTTCATTTTATAATTAATTTCTTGATTTACTTCATATTTATTTATATGTTATTGATACAAATATTTAAATAAAAAGAAGCTTCTGTACTATGTCGAAATAATTAATGTCGAGGTGGCAGGATATGATGGGGAGGAAGATAAAGTTGTGGCACGCCTCATTATGGGGAACCTCAGATTGTTGCACGCTTTACAAGGTCGGGCATCTCTGGTTTAGGGGAACAGTGCACCACGAACCAAAACCTGGATTCTTTGTTGTTCGTTTTGAGCTATGTATCATTGAAGAACAAAAAAAAAATAACAAAAAATATTTTGTCTTCACAACGTTTGCATTAAAACACTTATAATATAAATTTACTATCACAAAAGTAGCCAAAAAAAGTTTTAGAAAAATCTCTCAAAACATCAGCATTGCAAAAATATATCTAGACTAATAACTGTTAAGGCATTTATAGAATAAAAGAATCGTATTTGAGAAGAAATATATATTTCACTATTAATTATATATATTTTTTTTATAAACGGGCTATACAAGTTTATAAGCATCATTCACTTTAATTAATTTTGCATTCTTATCTCTTTTTGTTTTCTTTGATTTGATTTTTGTTTTTCACATTCTCTTCATATAATATTATTTTTTCATATACTTTGTTCTTTTACTATAATTGTTCCAAAGAAAATATACATATATTTTTTTAACTACTCTTATGCTACCATAATTGTTCATTTCATAAGCAGAAAGCAAATTATGAAAACGACAAAAATATATTCAGCTTCAACATCAGTATAATATTCAGGTTTTCCCCAAAAATCTTGAAGGTCTTGTTCTTTCATATAAACCTTTTTTAGTGTGATACATAATGTATTTATAAAAAGAACATTATGAATATTACTACGTAAAGTTTATATGAAAGAACATTATATCTTCAAGATTTTGATCCATGAAAAACATCCACAAAAAAATTAAATAAAAAATAAGTTAATAAAAAATAATTTGAAACTATATTTCTTCTTCAGATTCAATTATAAAAATGATTATCACCTATTTTAGTTTTAACATAAATACATCCGAACATACACAATAGATTTTATTTTTTTTTTTTATTGTAGATTGTTTATGTGATGTAATTTCGTTTTTTTTTTGTTTTTTTTCTTCATCTAAAAAATAAATCTTTGCAATCGTTCAAGAAAAAAAAATAGAGACCCCTCAAATTATGAGTTTTTTTTCATTTCAAGATAATTAGAATCCAAAAATGAAATTTAAAGTTGTCTCTCCGCCTCTATGCGTACACCGTCCACGGATTTCTCCGGAACTACCGGCTCGATTATTTTGAGATTAAACACCTAACTCGAAAGTCACTCGACAATGGCTCTTCATATGTTCGCATTTTCGTTCCCAAATAACAATTGATTAGATTTTTCCTACGGCCATATCTCACCCATTTAAGAAAACAGAGGAAAAATGTTCAGTGTTAGATATCATTTTCTAAAAATATTACTAAAAGGAAAAAAAAGTGAAAAGAAAATATTTTTAATTATATTCTATTTATTTATTGATGTTTACAACTGTAACCTATTAAATAAAAATACTTCTAGTAAATGTGATGTTCGTTCTTATACTACGGCATCATAGTCCTGTGGAGAAATTTCCGTTTGTAGCACTCCTATAAATTTAAACTAAAATAACTACCATAAAATGTATTGGAATTAGTTTTAATTTATAATTTTCAAATAATGAACCTTGTTAATAGACCCAGAAATAATAACACCTCAAATTTTGAGATTTTAAAACTGAAATTAATCAAATATTTAAGCTAAAATATATTTATAGCAGTGTTTTATATTTAAATTGTGTTCCTATTGCAAATTAATATGCTAACATAATTTTTAAAACCCCACTCATGAATTACCTGTTATCGTGGGTTTAAAATGAGTTAAAAATGTAGAAAAATTAATTAAATGAATGTTTAAAGAAGTCTAAAGGGTTTGACTCCTTTAAACAATGCACTTGACGTAACTGGTTTACGTTTTAAGATATGGAGACCCCAAAAAAATACAGGATATTATATTATTAAAATATACTGATATTATAAAATAAATAATTCAAATAACGAATTATTGTGCAATCTTTGTTTATATTATTTATTTCATTTTAAGATGATTTAATTATATGTTTTTACCTAAATTTTTTTTTGGTAGATTGTAACAAACACTTCATATCATCTGTATGAAAAAAAAACTGCACTAACGCCTTATAATTTCTTTTATCACTGACAGTAAATGTATTCCTTCCGTTTCTAGTAATAATATATATTTTAATTTTCGTGCTAAATTTTACCTTTTTTTTCTTTCTGAACAGCACTGGCCGTTTTTTTGTTATAATGTTTAAATTCACAAAACAACCAATAATGAAAATTTACATTGTAAATACCTAATTTTTCCTTGGAAAAGAATGAAAACTTCCTACAATGTTTTAATGTTGAGGAAGAAAAAAAAATCTAATTTCACAAGTACCTGTAATACATGTGCACTATTAAGCCATACATCACAGTCTAGTAAACCAGGCAAAAAAAAAAAAAAAAAAAAAAAAGGGTAAAGAAAGATTTCATCAACGAGGCTTAGAGATAAGTTCCGCAAAATGTGTCAGCTAACGCTTAGGCTAATCAATGCGATCTCTACCACACGCAACCTCAAGATAGCAATCGCAAAAACGGTGGCGCTTTCATTGCACAGCGTTATTGTCCATGGAATTCGATATTGTACTTGCATATTCAATGCCAAAATTGAAAACGATATCTAAATAATTCCTAATATATGTACATATATAATTCAATGATGTTAAATAGGAGAAACAGAAATAAGTGTCAAGCTTAAAAAAAAAAGTTTAGTAAAAATTAAAAATAAAAATCATATTGAAACATTTTTTACTAAACTCTGTTTTATTAACGGATATATGAATATTTTTTTATTATGAAAACGGATAGTAAAACAGGATTCATTAAAAAACAAAAAAATATGATTTTATTTTTTATGTTTACTAAACTTATCTATTAAATATATTAATATACTTATTTTTAGGCACGCATAGATCATAAACGTGACGGAATGGATTGAAATGTATGGTGTGATAGATATACCAATGTAACCGTTTATATTCTTATTTATGTTTTTTACTACGGAAAATTAAAGGA
>NW_027106339.1:288077-303341 GCF_000696795.3 Halyomorpha halys | reverse complement strand
TATATATATATTGTTTTTTCTCTCTCTTAATGGTAAACCCATAAAGAGATAGTTTATTTCTTTTATACAGGTTCCATGCCATGAAAGGCATACTACATATATTATATGTATATAATACAAAATATTTGAGTATACATATTTTGTTACATTGATTATAACATTTTAAAAAAAGTAAAGCAAAAACGAAATATGCCAAACGAAAACAAGAGGTTTTAGATTGCCCTTCTATAACATATATATCATAAACAATAAATCTTTGGAATTAAATTGTATTTTTTTTTTAATATCTATCTATTTAGTTATCATAATTTCATTAAAAGTATTTATATACTTCAAATTTATTTTTTCTGTAAACATTTCATATTAATAGACAGTTTGGGTATTTTTAAGGAACAAAAGTAGCGGAATGGCTTTTAGTATATTCAGTATTTTCAATTTTGAACATTAATATTATTTTAAATATAATATGAATTCAATAATATTGGTTATGAAAAAATATTACTTAAATATACTATACGACTTCAAAAGCTCATGTACCGAAGCTGTTTGAATACCTTCTCAAACGCTTTGTTTATAAAAAAATATATATATATTAAAATATTGATTGTTTTTTAAAGGATCATAATATAATAAACAAACAGTATTGAAATACGCTTAAATTTAATAAAGTTCCGGGTTTCTAACTGGTTCACAATCCTAACAATTAGAAATTTAAAAGCATTCTATATATCTATCTCTCCCCTATATATATATTAACAATAAAGCCGTCCATCCATTAATAAAAAGTCCATTCATTAATTAAAATCCATCCTAAACAAAAACGTTTTATCCAAATGGACATTTATGACACGTTGAAAGCTTTTTAACTATATTGGGAATCCCCCAGTCGGTGAACAGAGAAACGTTAGGAGCAATATGACCATTTTCATTTTAACAACTGCAATTATTTTTTAGAGAATTTAATTTACACAATACTACTATCTTATATATCTAGATATATGAAAAAAATTGTGTTAAATTGAATTAACTCGTCCAGTAACAATCCTACTGTAATTATGTTTTATGAAATAAATCTGCACCACCCAAAAAAAAAAAAAAAAACATTTATACATTCATATTATACGTTCATAAATCTTGGAACTGACATTTTTTGAAGTAAATTAAATAAATATGCCCGAGAAAATGCCTAGTCCCATAAAAGTTTCGATTGTGAAAAATCTGATAAATAACCCATTAATTCAGACAGTAAATTACTATTAAAAAAATAAAATAAATAAAGATACCTACTCTGTATTATATATATGAAATTCAATTGAGCAAAGACCAAAAACCGATTCATCATTCTAATGGATCAAAGATGTAGTAGTACCTAGGCTCACATATTTCAAGATATATACCCTAGAAATATATTATGAATATTACCGCAAAAAATGTCTGTAAAACAACTTTATATCTTCACAATTTTCAAAAAAATCTGAATATCTTATTGATCAAAGATGTAGTATTAATGCTCTCATATTATATGAAATTAATAATTTTAATCTGTCAGTTTTCTTTCTAATTTTTTGGGTATCCCTTTTATTGCAATATTATCACTCACGATTGATGAACAAACCTTCATAAAAAAATATATGAAAAAAAAAATATCCTCTTCACATTTTTTTTAACTTACTGCCACTTATGAACTTTCTCCTTTTCTTTTATTACTTGTATTTATTCACTTAATTAATAAATAAATTAATCGTTAGTAAATTATTCTTTTAATTAATTAATTATTTTTTAAAGGGATTATTATCATGTATAATCAGAAAACTAATTCATATTAAAGATAAAGTATATTTTTTGGAAAATATTTTTGGTAGGTCTTTACGTTTCATGTTTTTTTTAAGTTTGTTTATATCGAAAACTTTTAATATTATATTTTATTGTTATGTTGATATTTTTGTAATTTATAAATCCAGCAAAAATATTTGGTAAGTGCCATATTTTATTATTTTTTGTTTTTAATCATGTAAAAGGTAAAATCAAAGGAAATAAATAAATTCAAATATTTTCCATTATTAAAGGTGAAGTAATGTGCAATTATTAGTTTAGTTTCAAAGTTATTTGCTAAATATCCATTCAACGTGACTTATTAAATTAATTTCGTCTAGCCATGTTTTATAGCATTTTAATATGAGCAATTTATTCTATTCCATATTTTCCTCTTTAATTAATTTTTCTTAATTGTATTATAGAATCAGAATTTAGCTATAATTTGTTTTGTTTTTTTTATTTCACAATATTTTATTACAAGTTAGAAATAGCATGTCTATCTTATTATATCTTACCCTTAATTATATTCCTATTCCTAATTCCTAATGTCTAAAATATTAAGAATTGCTTTGTTTTTGGAATATCTGTGTTTTTAAATTCAAATTGCAACATTATTTTGAAATAATGATTAGTTATATTAATTTTTTTTCATATGAATAAGTGAACTGGTGTTCGATTTTATTTTTTATGGAGTAAAAATATAATCTAACCTCACTCTTATAATTTTTTTTTTCATTTTTTCTGTAAGGCAAATAATTTATATTTAATATGAGTTCCTTTATAGGTAATGAAATTGAAGAATAAGTCAACTGTTGAGTCCACTTCCTTCCACTTCATGTATTATTAATTTATTTGTTATTACTGATCATTTAACTGACATATTGATTTATTTGTTTTATTTTTTTATATTTATTCTCTCTTTTTTTTAACTATCATCTTGTATAAGAATTAATTTGAATCACTTAGTAGTATTATTTATTGCCCTTGATGGCGATTCATTATATTTATTATTCGCAGTTTAATAGTACTAAAAAAATAATATCATTTTTATGAGTCTGAATACATTCGCTCATTCGTACATTGAATCATTCTAAAATAATGTAGAAGAAAGTCACTTGTACGACCAATGTAAAATTGTGTTTGTACCCGAACCGAACACCTGTACAATTGTGATAACACAATACCACGCAATCATACAAGCTGGTAGTTACCTGTAGTCCTCAAATACTTGGAACATTTATGAAACAAAAAAAAATTATACTCTCTTTTATTTGACTCAATATTTGTTTCTTTATTATTTTTTAAACCACCTCTTTTCGTTTTAGTTTCTCTTGAGAATATTTCATTTCTAATTCTCGGGTATAAATCATAATTTGGTGCCAAAAATTAAATTTAATCATATAAAATAAAATATTTAACATAAAAAGGAAGCTTTAATAAAAATCAAACGTAAAAATTTTGAATAAGAATTACTAAAAGTATTTTAGTAAAAATTAAAAAAATTAATATTTCTTATTTTACAGCATTCAGTTTGGGAAATCGGACGTATTAGAAAAATAACCCTACATATACTCACCAAATTGAGATATATTTTAAACCTAAAACTTGGTTTCATAAATCGTGGAAATTAACTGAGAAATGTACACATATATATTTAATAAAAGGGTGCTCAAAAAAACTGGGATCACGAAATTAAATAATATACACATTTATTTTTATTTCACTGTTAAACTTCGCAACAATTACATCTGAATTTATATTCACCACGAATCATAGCGTTCGACAAAGAAAATCTTGAAATTCCATGAGGTTACAATGATGATAATACTATTTTTTTTATGTTGCATAATTTCTAATAATTGGGTTTGGAAATTTAAAAAAATTATTAACGGAACATATAAACAGAAATAATATTTTTATGTATAAACATCATAATTTAACAATAATAAAAAAAATAATGGATAAAATGAAATCACTGTACCACGGCCATAAGAGCAGTTATTAATTTTTTTAAATGGATTCATACAAAGCACTGAGAACTAAATTTGTAATTAGAAAATCTTCAATATATTTATGATTTTTTTATTTTGTGAAAAGACAATGAAATATAAAAAGATGAAGGTGAGTGAAATAGAACGTGCTTTTTTTAAATTTGTTTTTTGACAAAATAAAAACTTCACCAAAAGAAAATCGTTTCCATTGAGATTGATTATAATTTATCTCATATTATAATAATTTACCAAACGCATTTATTCTCTAACCATAAGTTTTCTCTATTTCAGATTATTAAGTAAGTCTGATAAATAATTATTATGTGTATTCCTTAATATATTTTCAGCTTATGTTAAAACTCAATTGAATATAAGTGTATGTTATAAGTGAATATAAGAATTAAGCGTAAATTCAAAATTTATAAGTGGTATTATGTGATAACAACTAAAAGATTTTCAGCAACTTTAATTTTGGATATAGAGTTTTTTTTTTAATTTATTATAAAAAATTAATCCATACGATATTTTTATCTAAAATTTATTTTAAATAATATATTTATTTTATTTCTCTATTATTACATCACCATTTATTTTATTTATTTATTTTTTAGTACATTTCATTATAAAAATCGTAATATCAATTATTCTATTCTACATACTATAATTATAATAGTTATTAAATTACTTGCGATTTTACAAGACTTCATTCAGTAGATTAAACTTTTCATTTAATCTATATAGTTGTATAATTTTTTTTCCGTTTTAGTATTTCATTGGTGAGTATTGAATACGCAACTAATAAAATTAACGCACATAATATCAAATATTGCTGTGATAAATAAATAATATTAGTTAAAATCAAATAGTTTAGTTTTATTGTTCAAATAATAAATGGAGTCATAAACTGAATTGTAATATTCAATTCTTTTTTACACTCTAATAAATAACTTTATATTTTTTTAAAGAATGTTTATGTAGCAATAAAATAAGAAGTTAAGAAATAAGTATCACCTTTATATAATATATGGGGTATTAATACTTCTCAGTTGTCGTTAAATGTAATATTGACATTATATTTACTATTTTATATTCAACCTGATTTATTTTTTAATTAAAGCAATTTTATCAGTACAATGCGGTAAAACAGTTTTATGGACTTACATTTATATATTTTGTTCCGTATTAGTTATATTGAATATGCTAATTTAATGAATCATTATCTAGCAAAGTTAAGTCAATAAACATTAACGTATAAATACCTAATAACAGCTTATTTATATATTACATATGATAAAGGACGTTTTAAATGTACATACACTCTAATGTTAGATCCATTAATTTATTTGTATTTTTTTTTTTTTTTTGGTTTAGAATAAAACTTTTCTCACTCCTCCCCAACCAAAACTATTTTCTAGGGTACCAATTTTTGCTTCGCATCGAAACTTCTTTTTTATTATACAATAATCGGGTAAGAAGCATATAAAACTCATAGTCCCCCACATGGTATAAATAGCCTCAATATTTTTTACAGATTGTATTATATGTGTCAAAGTGTAATATTCCACAGCAAAGACTTCATAAAATGAGATAAAAATTCTCATCACCTCATTGGAAATTAACTTAATCATTATTGGATAAGTATTCTATAGTTATGAGATTGACACGACAAATTTCTACTTTTAATGAAATCTAGGAAATAAAAAAAATATACATATATTTTATAAATTTCTTTCATAAATCACTATTGCCAAAATTAAAATAAAAAAAAAATGTTTGGGATTTTTGCACGTACCTTTTTTGGTCTTGTGTCTTTTACAATCAGTTAGCATACCTTGACCGAAGATTCCTCAAAGATTTTAAACGAGCCTTTTTAATCCTGGTCAGAAAAACCTGCCATGCTTGTTCTTCTTGATGGAAAAACATAGTAAGCGTTTTCAGGGAAGTCTAAGTGCGTATGTAAAAATCGAATATTTAGGGACTATCACATAATTGTTGAATGATTCAATATTGCAACATCCACGAATCTATCATCCTCTAGACCTCACATAATCAAAATTTAACAAATAAGGAAAGAGTTATTATTTTTATTAATTGAATTGAAGTTACTTTTATGAAAATAAAATTTAAAAAAAAAATGTTTCTATAAAATAAAGTCGAGTTAAGTTCCTTCTAATATTAAACATTAAAAAAATAATATTGTTTTGCTTCCTCACTAATGAAGGTATGTAAACATTTTATTCATGCCAAAAACGAAAAGAAAAAAAAATTGTTGAAAATTTCCAATTTCTGTCTGCAAACCAATCTTACTGCCTTTAATTCAATTTTGAAGTCCAAATATTTAAATTTAGGACGATATAAATGATGCATTATGTCTCCTTCAGTCTGGATATGCAACATGCTTTCAAATGAGTTCCTTTAGTGGGACCAACATGGTAATTATGAATTACATGCCAACAATCGAGATTAAGAAAATCAAAATATTTATTTCTATACATCGCAAATAAAGTTACTTACTTAAAACATTGTATAAAGAAGAGCGCTGCAATGAATATGAAATTGAATAGAAGATTAATTAAAATTTATGTAACCAAACAATAAAAATATCAAGTTCACAATCTTTCAATTGTGTTCATTTAATGTGTGTATATAGTACATAGAGAGGAAAGAATGTACGATCAATGTTCAGTTGTGCCATCACCTGACACACACTTCCTATATTAAATAGATGTAGCAAAGTATTGCCGGATCAGCAAGTATATGAAGAATGAGAAAGTAGGAAATCAATTTTGCTGATAAAATATACGTTCAAGAAAACCCGTTTTAAATATTAAGAAATATTCTAATATATTTCAAATTATTAAAAACATAGTTAACCTTAATGCTAAAAGTAGTTCTTTGTTTTATAATAGATTGTATCAATTACCATTGTTGCTTCAAACAGAACTATTCGCTCTTTCATTTATTATTTTATCTATGTTTTAAGTTTAAAATAAAATCTATTCAATAATTCATTTAAGTCTAAATATTTATTTGTCTTCTAGTTGTTATTATCTCAGTTTCTTTCCTTGCACATAATAATTATTGTTACATGATTAAATAATTTAATAATTAGTTTATGTTTATTATGAATTTCTGATACAAACCACATTTATAATTTATATAAATATAATTAATGTATGAATATCAAAATATTAATTTTTGATTCTTTAGTTTATTTTCCTTTCCTTTTTCTAAAATCTATAGTCTTATCTCATTATTTTTTTCGCTTCTAGTCTTACACAAATCCTAAAGAATTATTTCATGTCCTGACTCAAATTTTATTGTAATCAATACTATCAAGAATTCATCGAGTCATTTGGATAATCTGACAAATTTGTCATACTGAAAGAGTAAGGAAAAATTAACATCATATCTCAAAATCACCTTTCAATCTTCCTTCATATCAATTTCATCCCACTCTCATGCCCTCTCTTTCTCCGGTATAAAGACAATGGATTATAAACAGAAGTAAACGGCTGGCATAGAGAAAAAAGAAATTAAAAAAGAACCTCCGATAATTCCACAGAGGGTCCCGGGAGTCGATAATGGCCGAAGACAATGCTCATTGTTCGGCTGAGGTCAGAAATCTCATGAGGTGTGCTCGTGTGTGTGCGCCTGTATGCTTATGTATCCTATGTTTGTGTATGTGAGTTTGTTCCTGCGGCTCATTTCTAATGCTAATAGTTCATGGATCGTTTCATATAAGATGGTGATTTCTGGTTTAGTAGTTTGTATAAAATTAACGTTAGTAAAATGTCAGAATTGTGAGGGTACGATTGGAAGAGTCTAGAGCTTTTAAGATGTCACTAAACAGCTCAAGGTTTCGCTAATTCAATCATCGGCAGGACAGAAAACACAATATCACACACAAACAGCCACACAGTTCATCCAGGACATCAACTGGGGACAGTACAAAACTCTAAGACGTTTATAAATATATATGTTTATTTAAATATTGCATACTAACAATTATTATTACATTAAATATTGTATACCTACAATTATTACTCTAGTTGAGTTTTGCTATTTTATTTTATCAGAATGATTTTTTTTTTTCCAACTCTATGGTCGATGTACTCGCAGAAATAGAAAATTTGTTTTAAAGGAATCTCCATTCTAGCATCGATAGTGAAATGGTAGTATCTGAGGAGTGATATTCTTTTGAAAATTAAGAAAACTATATGTCAGTCTCCAAGTGACGGAGATCACAAGTCTGCTAGAGTCACTATTAGAATGATTTATGAAGTATTGAGATATATTAACCAGGAAAGTACAATTAACTTCGAATATTATTAAAACTTCAGCTTCATTAATTCATAAATAATTAAGTATTTTATTAAAAAAATACTACAATGATAAGTAACATGTGAATAAAGTAAAATAAAAGAAAATCACATTATTAAAGGCAATAATTCAAGAGATGAAAATCCTAAGAAATAACCGACAATTTTATAGATAATACTTTATTTGCTGAGTAAATTCGGCTCAGGCGCAGGCAGATAGCGAAAAATTTGTACTACTATATTATCAATCCTGTCCTCTGGCTTTTCACATACTCAATTAACACTAATCTTAAAGTTCTGATGTTTTGATAAATAAAGTACAATAAATTTAAATACATATTGTATCAAAATTACAGATAACTGTTTCATGTAACTAAAAATATTTTCACAGCTCTATGAAGTTTTGAATACTGAATTCATCGATTTTCTTGGAAAAGTGGGCAATAGATTGAGAATTTTTATTTAAAAATCATTTATTACTTTATTTAAGTGGTGAATAGAAGGTTGACTCAAAATCTTCTTATAGTTATATAGCTAAGACGAGCAAAAAAAATTGTCAAAATATGTTGTGTTTTACAAGTTATAGAACATTTTGAGAATCATTTTACTTCCATAAATGACCAAGAAAAAGAAATATTTTGATGGAGAAGCATCGAGATTTTAATATTTGTACACATTTGTACATTTGTAAAAAAAAAAAAAACACCAATTTGGAAGATTTTCTGACTTAAGCTTTCCCCGCCCTCCCTAAATATTACAGGAGGATATAGTTCCATCAAAATCAGAATACATGTTTTTTTCGTGAAAAGCAGCAAAAAAGGCAGATTATAGTTAAAAAATATTATTTTATTTTTAATTTGAAAATATAATATATAAAATATTAGTATATAACAGTTTTTAATGTGTCCCATTACATGAACTGCGCATCCCAAACCGCGTTTTATTATAAATTACAATTTGCAGCATTAGGCTTCTAGGAATGAATGAATTATTTCGTAAGAAAACATATGACAAATAACACTAAAATTTCCCTATAATGCCATATTTTATTTTTTAAAAGCATTAATAAAATAATCCTTGAATTATTATTTAAAGAGAAAGTTGTTTGGATAGGTGAGTGGGAATTTCGTTGAGTGTTGTCAGTGTTATAATTATTATATTTAAACCATTATGAACTTGTATATGGATGTTTCCATACACTTACAAAAATATAAAAAAGAATCAATCAAATGGCAAAAATAATCATTATTTATGAATTTATTTCGTAATCATTAAAAGTTTTATAAAATTTAAACTAAAGCTAGGTAATGTGAAATATCATCCTTAACATTTTAAAAATTATTTTTTGTATAATTAATGACAAACTGATATTCTTAATTATATTTATTTAATTTAACTATAACGAAAGCTTTAAAATTTATGTTGGTGGTGAGGAATAAATTGAATCATTTAAGCAACACTTTGCTAGCATTTTTCAAACCAAAATATGGCATTATGTAGAGTGATGTATTATGCTGTAAATAATATTAATAATTATTATAACAAAATTTATTATTATTATTATTAGGGTATTTCAATTTGTTAATTTAATCATGAATCACTGCTATGTGATGAAACTATAATATTTAATACAATGTACTAATGTGTATTTTTTTCTAATTGTGAATATTTTTTCCAATAAACGAAAATTATTTTTGTTATGATTTAAAATATATCTTACATTATGTGTAAAATGACAAATATTACTGATGAAAATGGTTGAACATATAAACATACATTAACCATAAACATTATGGATTCTAATAAATACAATTTAAATTTAATTAATAAATTTAAATGTTCATTAATTCCATTACTGAGTCTCATATTTATTGTAATGTAATAGATTAGATGGATAAAATTAAGATTAAATCATTTATCTAAATAACTCCTTAACACTTGAACTATTACCAGATTAAGATTAACAATTAATGACTGAATAGTTTAGAACCCTAAATCGACCATAACAGAAGTTATAAAACAATACAGTAATCTAAATTCAAATCAAGTAGGCAAGCTATGTTTTTAGCTTTTATTGATCATAACTTTTCTAAATCTAATTTAATTCGGTTTTAGAACATTTGCCTAAATAAATGAAAATGGGAGGTCTGAAATCTTAACAGATTTCGTCGAAAATCAAAATAATTGTAATAAGACAAAATATTCTGAAATTTTTTCATTTTCTTGGTCCGATTTTAAATAGATTGTAAATGATAATTTTCAATACCGAGTCCATTTAAGTTTTCTGCATCACTAAGTGTATGAAGCATCCCTTCTTACTTTAACTGTAAGAAATATTTTTGGATCAGATATAATTATTATATTTTTAGGACCTAAAATAAAGTCTATACTATTTTTTACATTTTAAGGAACACGTAAAACTAAAAGGCTTGGAATTAAAATGCTTGATGAACCTAATTTTTTTTAATAAGGTACTCTATACTCACACAAATGCAAAAGCAAACTTCTCGAAATGGCAGAGCATTTTTTAAAGATTCTTTTCTTCACAAGTTAGGTTTATCGATATTAAGCAGCAATAACTAAACCTATATTAGACAGTGCTTTCAACATTTCGTAACATAAAGGCATTTAAAGGAAATCTTCATAAACAATTAAAAATAACGAAATATCATTTTTATACGGTTATATTTTCAAAATATATAAAACGATGCTTTTTTTCGTGTTATATTATCAGCAGAATCCAAGAAAGCTGATGATCATTCAAATTGGAAAGTGGTCGAAAACAAATTAAAAAAATAATTTTGTTATACTACTTAACTTTAGAATGAATTAGTATTTATTTGCATCATTATAATTTCAGGAGTTAAATTCAATTTACGAAAAAGAGGGCGTGTTTATACAAAAACTTTATATCCGGAAAAAAATAATAAATAGGATTTTTGGAACCATTTGTAATATTATTCAATGATAAATTACTGATGCCTTTGGATAACTAAAATATGCAGGAATTCTTTAGCCAAATCGATCAAGTTCACAGATAAAAACCTGAGTAAATAATAAATTATAAACTCCGTTTTTTCTCTGTCTTTTTATTTAAATATATTGACTATTTCGATTTTAAAAAAAAAATTAAATAAACAATATTACACACTTTTTAATAGATATAATCATTTTACATCCCATAGGAAACAATATTATATTTAAATAATAATAATAACGCTAAATAATGTTTCTTGCTCATCCGTATAGGCACTCATACTTTTTATTAAAATATGTTCTGGGATGAATTTAATACAAATTAAAATCTTAATCTTCAGCTAAATTTAACTACAATAAATTTAATTTATTAAATTATTATTTAATAATTTGGAAATATTAAATTAAACACTTTTAAACACATCAATCCAACACAAAAACTCATATATAATGTATTATCAAAATACATCCATACTTTAGGATCAAAACTTCAGTAGTCCATTGACACTTAAAGTCAGAAGTTTCCGAATGCGGTAAAACAATGTCAAAATGGCAGCCGGTCCCACTTCGCTGGCGCTTGACGTCATGATTCAATCTATACAAAGTAAACTTTGTATACTTCAGCTAACTATGAATTGTTTTAGATATTTATGATAAATCATTTATTTTTTTCAGGCTTATGTACATTTAAAAAATATAAAAACTTTTCTTCTAAATATATTAAATCAATTTCATACGCCACTATTGTCAAACGTAAATTAGTAATCACAGGAGTTGAATACAAAATATTGGTTCATGATTATTATTTAGGAAAATATATTTATTTATTTGAAGAGGAAACTAAACACCATTATATAGACAAGATATATCATATAATGGAAATAGATCTTTTCTATAATTTTCATACATTTTGGTAACAGTTCAGACTTAAATAATTAATTTATTAAATTAAAAAGGCATTTTTCAATCCCTTTCAATATTTAGTTTGAATATTGAATCAATGTTTTTTTTTTTTTGTAATTACCAAAATATGCACTTTACTATTAAACATATACAAAACAAATTTAGTTGTTTATGAAAAAAAAAAAAGGGCATTTACACCAAATACAAAAATCAGATTAATATATTAGAGTAAAGTCGATAAAGCAAAGAAAAATATTTCATCAAATACTTTTAAACTATTCAATTAATTTAATTATTATCAATAAAGGCTGTAAAAACAAAAATGTGAATGATTCATGACAAACAATCATAGCAATGTAGTAATTATTGCAAAAATTTAAATATTTCATTAAATAAATTAATATTGATTCAAACTCAATGCAACTAACAGCACTTACATGTAGGCTATATATTTACCTTCAATTATGTCTAAATATGTAAATTTTACAATTTCTCTTTTGTTATTTAAGTTTTAAATTGAGTTATAATTTATTTTAAACTGATTCTGAATATTTGTTTATTCATATGCATATCATTCTTAATAATTACACATCAATATAAAGTAGGAAGAAAATTCATTTAATAATATTTACAATAAGTTATGGAGTAATTTACTTTACTTAGATTACAATCTCTCCTTTACTTGGATTGTTGTTTTACAAATATGTTATCAGTAATCTTCTATCATCTTTTACCATATTTAAAATATATTTAAATTGCTTTTAATAATTAAAATCTCCATTGTAAGTCATACAAATAAGAATATGGGATTGAAGAAGTTTGATTGTTGAAATTTGAAAAATAAATTTTGGATTCCTTATAAACTATTAGGTGACTGAATCATAATTTAAAAACGTTTCTAATGCTGCTCGTTTATTAAATTTGTTTTGATTATTGAAAAAAACAATTAGTAATATTTTTTACCCCAAATACAAATACCTCATAATCAGTATTAATTGTAAGTTAAAATTTATGGTTGAATCGCTGTGAGAATTAGTCCGAAAATCCAAAATGTACTTAAAATATTTATAAAAAAATATAAGATTTATTAATTTTTTAATAATATTATTCTCATAATTTCATATTAATTCATCCCAGGATATTCTTAAATATAAAAAACAAATTCAAAAGCCTTAGTTTATAATATAAGATGAGCTTGTTTTGACAGAATGCTTAAATGGTGAAAGATGTAACAGAATTTCATCAAGGTATAATAAAGTTGTGCATATTATGGATATTAAATAATTAATTTTTATGTAATAAATTACTTTATTTTTTCTGAATTATATACAAGCTCCAGGCGCGATTTCCAACATCGGGAAACGACCCGGGTAAAGAGTTGGGCAGTTTTTGCCGGGCCAAAGGTAGAACCGCGCTATCTCCGATCTAGGGGAGGCTTTAGGTAGAGAGCCGTATAAAACCAAAAAATAAAAAATCCAGAAAAAAAACGGGGTGTTGGGTTCCTCCGCAGGAGATATATGTACATGCCGATATAAAAAAATCAAACGGTACCGACAGTACAGGTGCACTATCCTGGCAGAAGTATGCGCTGTCTGTGTGTATCTAAAAGGTATATATGTACGTGTGTATATATGTACATATGTATACATATATACACACAGTATCTTCTATAGTGGACAGAAGTTAACGGACTGACCGCACCTGCCTTTACTCCCCAGTTCTATAGGGCCGGTCCCCTTTGGAGCTAAACCTTATTGTCCAAAGAAGGTCCTGAAATATCCTACAAAAATCCTGATTCCAGAAATATTATCATCAGATTTATTGATAAACAATCCTACGACTATTGTTAGGCAATACCTGCTGACTAAAATCGATGATCACTCATCAAAATGAATGAATTTTCTCAATAATTGTGAACTGCGATAATATAACTATTTTATTTGTAAGAAATTAAATTTTAAGTTCATAAATAACAATAATAAACTAATATGTTTAAAAATTACAGTATAATCTGATAAAAATTAGTTTTTGATAGTGATAAGACAATCTGCAAAATATATTTCTAACGTTTTTAGATATCTGTAAGCTATTGATTGTTTATAAAATATTAAATGTCAGCCAATAATCGGCTGTAATCCCAATTTGTTAAGGTTTTCGTCGTCACAATTATTAAATAAAAATAATATGGATCTAAATATGTTTTATATATATATATATATATATATATATATATATATATATAGATTCATTTCCCACATAGGCTAAAGTATGCTAACTTATTTTTTGGGGGCTAACCATAGAATATAAATCAATTCCACAATAACCAATACCTAGTAACTTTATCTTAAAATCAAAACAAACTGATTTTTAAAGAAATTATAGCTAATTAATAATATAAATAATTAAAGCTTGAGTAACATCAGGACGTTGGAGGATCAATGTCTTGATGTTGCTCAAGCTTAATTAAAGAAAATATGTCAGATAAAATCTGATATTTTTCAGTAAATTCCAAAACAAATAATAGTAATTTTTAATTAACAGTAGATAATTAAAATAATTGAATTAATCTAATAGTTTTAGTCGTTATTTCATTTTTCATATTTTGGGGTTCAAATGTCCAGTAAAAATTAAAACAATTGGTTTGTCACGTATTATCAATTTTGAACTAAGTTCCTTTCAGGTTTCATCACGTTTAATTTACATTACACAGGTACAAGATATATTTAATTTTTATGCCTATTTCGTTACTGCTAAGAAAATGGTAACTTGACATTGTATAGAACAAGAAAAGAAAAAGATAGAAAAGATTATCAGTGTCAATTAAATATGATTTTAAAATGAAAACATGAGTTCAAAGGAATGTTGAAAAGTAAAATAAACAATTAATGAAGTTTCTCTGCGATTATTATTAAGCTGTTAAAATTATTCAGATATTGATGGATGGATTTTTTCTTCTATGTTGGTTGATTTTCATAAACATTGTTCATACCATTCTTTAATGAAATATCGAAAAATTTAAAAAAACAATTCAAATATTTATTAGTTGGGAATATAGACATTTACCAGTCTTAAGAAATGTGACTTGAATTTAGATGTCGTCAGCAGATTTATATAAATATAATACTTTCACATCTTCCATCTTTTATGAAAATAAATTAGAATGAGAATAAGAGCAAGATTATTGACTACATGGTGTAACTCCATTATAGACAAATGTGATATGATGTGATTTCTATCATAAGTTATAAAAATTTGCG
>NW_027106339.1:268716-288007 GCF_000696795.3 Halyomorpha halys | reverse complement strand
TGATAAAGATTTGTATATAAAATTATGATAAATTTGTGATACCGTGAAATAGAATTTAAATTCAGATATATTAACTTATAATATGTGATGTAATATAATTTATTTCCATTAAATGAACACATTATTTGGTTTCATACCCTAATCAGTCTAGGCATATACTATTTATCACCTCTCTGTCAGGCTTAATTGGTATATAAGGTCTTATCTTATTTACAAATAACAGAAACCAAATATAAAAAAAAAAAAATATATATATATTAAATTGTTATTAAATTTAGTTTCTTTAATTAAAAAATACTCGTTTTCTTCAATTTTATCAGTTAAATAGCATATATAAATGTGTACTTTCTTCTCATAATTAAGTGAATATATAATCACAATATTCTTATAGTGATAATAAAAAAAATACAATTGTTATATAAGCTTTAATCACCAAATAATCAAATTTAAAATTTAATAAAAATTAAATTTATGATAAGAAATTCAAAGTTGGCTAGAAATAAAATATATATATAAATATAAATCATTTTAAACAATTTTTCATTACTTCAATCAATTTATATTTATTTCGTGTCAAATTATTAGTTAAAAATACAAAACTAATATCTCATTAAATCTTAAATAGAAATTTAAGATAACAATCTTGAAATGGTTAAATATTTTTTTCCTTTTTCTGCCTACGAACTTCCACCTAGACTGTTAAAATCCCAAATGTACGTATTTTTATTATTTAATTTCAGATAGCTTAGTGTAACGCTACCATTCATAGATTAATATATATTACCTATATTTATTTGTTGATATCGCTACTTTGAATATTTATTATATTCTTAAAAATATAGCAAAAACAGTTACTATTGAAAAATATAGTAATAGCAATCGGTATCGTTATGAAAATGTGTTCTTGAATATTTTATCATCTATTAAATTATACAATTATTATTGTAACCGTATTTCTAATCAGCATTTATATGATGGTTTTATGGAGTGTCTCTTATATTGATTCTGTCGTTACTCTCAATGAACAAAACTTATGAACAAACTGGGTCAATACAAATTGATGAAAAAAATTGAATTTTTTAATTAAAACTATAATTATTTGTAATATATTTTTTCTCTACATTTATCTTAAATATCGTTTACACCTCCACTATTATCGACAAACGAATGATGAAATCGATATAAATAAACTGAGGACAGAATTCGATTGTTCACTCCTCCTCAGAATTGTGGTCGTAAAAAAAAGAAAAAAAAAGAAAGAAAAACTACATCGTTGAGAGAAGGTTAACCTTGACAACGGGTTGCTTGAGAATTCCTAAGATGAACTTCTAGACCGTTTCTACAATATCTTATTCCACTGCATCGTACCAATAAAATATAATTTATTATAAGGAAGTATTATTATCATCTAATGCAACACAAATATCAGGTATAGATTATACGGAATATTTTTCTTGGAAAGGAATTTATAATACCTACTATCATATTTCAGAGGTTGATAAATAATTTCGAGCACATTTATATTTTAAATGTGCATTTATTTAATTGATTATCATTTTTACTTAGTTAAATTAAAGATTACAATGATTAGCTAATCTTGTCTGTAATTGAAGTAACGTTTAATTTATAGTAAGGTATGAATAATTTTTTTAAAGAATACTACTAAACACATGTTGAATATTTACTATACAAATATTATAAATAAACTACGTTAGATCGAATAAAATTTCCTTAAAAACCAAAGCGATACTTTTTTTCTCTAAAACTCTCTTCTTCTGAAAGTTTATAATAATATGCATATATTACTGATACGTAAAATCAATAAATAAATAATTTAATTTAAATAAGTTAGGAACGTTTAGGAGTCGAGAGAAAAACAGGAATTTTGAGACTAAATTTTTTCCATTTAGTTGTACGCCTAACCACTGGATTAAATCAGATTTGATAGTAAGGAGCCACATAAATTATATTTCTTATGGAATATAATATATTTAACAAATATATTTAATTCTTCGTTTATTTTTATATATTGAAATGTATTTTTTTTTTTAATTTCAATAATATTAATCTTTCTACAATATTTCTGGTATCTAATAGTAAAAAAATGTTCCTTTTTTTTTCTTTTATTGTCCTATATTATTACTGAAGTAAATTAAATGTAAATTAGAAGTAAATTTTATTTGACATTTTTAATCTAACAAAAAAAAAGAATTATCGTGTATAGTATTAATAAGACTGGATGATAACATATAATAAAATTTGAAATTGTAGCAAAAATCATTAAGGGATTTTGTATTAAGATTCAATATATCCAGTATAGGAAAGTTAGCATTTACAATCTGTATGGGAGCAACTCATGAAAAGATGTAAAATGTTTATTGAAAATTATTTGATTTTTAACTCCTAATTAATATAAAAAAAGTTTAATTTTGAAATAAACTAAGTTCTCAGGGTATAATTATAATTTGTGAAAAAAACTTTACTTTTCAGAAATGAATATATAAACTTTGGATTGAAAGATCAATTTTCTTAATTTAAAAAATCATCAGAATTACTTTGAAAATGTTTAAGCACTGATTTCTTCAGTTCGCTTAAGTGAAAATTAATTTTAATAAAAAAAAATATATATAATTTATTTAGTGATGTAACCGTATTTTCTAGCATTAAGCTAAGGTAATTGATATCTTATTATTCATAATTGTACATACATAAATATTCATGCATTTAAACATTATATTTTTTGCTTTTAAATTCTCAGAAGTTTATATTTTTTCCTTTCAACATTAATTTATTAAAATTTTTATTGTTAATATGCTCCCTCTTTCTTTTTTATATTTGAACGACTATTGTTTGAATGTATTAAGGTTTTCCCTATCTCAATATTATTTCATTTCGTATTACCTTCTTGGAATGTTATATAAAGATGGTATAGAGAATATTAAAATTCATAAAGGTCGAAGCATTCTCTATACTCTTTAAGAAATTATATAAAATGTTCGAATATTCTATACAATACCTACACAATATTGTTTTATAAATCTGGAACAATTATTTGAGTGGGTTATTATTTATTAGTTAATAATTGATTATAACACATTTTGTCAAAACTAAAGAATAAATTTGGTTCTAGCACAGGTGGAAAGAAAAAAAATAATCTTATTCCAAAATTGTCACTTGTTTTTCTTGATTTCTCAAACTCATTTTTCTATAATAAAAATAGCATGGTGCGTTTAATGTTTTAGAGAAATACTAGTTCTACTAAGGCTAATTTGCAATAACAATTGTTAAAACAATATTTATTGTATTATGTTCCCTGAATAACTAATAATACAAATAAATACGACCTTATTATGTTAGACACACAATTAACCGTTTGTTGAATCTGAAGAGACACGATTTACTCCTGAAACTGACCGAAGGAATTAGAGACAGTCTTTGGAAGTTAATATATGCCGATCTGTTATTCCATCAGAATTCCTGAGTCCCCTTATTATCACTATTAACATAATTACACATTTAGCCTAATTGATTCGTAATCTAATGTCCAACTCGAATTTAAAGAATTTACGTGCCTATCTGTTTGTATAATTATCTCACAATCCTATAACTGATTAATAGATATTCCAGATTAACTGATTTTTTGCTTGTTTCAAATTTAAAAAAAGATTTTGACTAGAAATGTTTTTTTTTTCAATGACGCCTAAATTTAAAATGATAACTAATCAATGTCAAATACATTAAGGATATTTTTACTGGAAGATTGTGATATTGTATGACATTTATTTGATTAAATAATTTGACTTATTTTTTGTTTTCTAAATTATATCATTATAAATAATACCAACACCTCCAGCGAATCACAAGTAGGCATTCTAATTATTTATTTAGATTTTGTTTTGTATTTATAGTAAAGTTTTTATATTATATCAATTGTATGTTTTTCTTTCATTCTTTATAAGATTGAGATATATTGTCAGATTTATTACTGCTCTCTACTGATACGTTACATTAATACTATATGAGATTTTGTAAATTGGACACATATTTACCTCGATAACTGCAAATAGAAATTGACATAAAATGTTGAGAAGGCATTGAAATATTGGCCTAACAATATTGAATAAATATGCTGTATAAATATTTTTGTATAGAAGTTTAATAAATGTTCGTGAATAAAATGCTTAATACTTAGCAAAAACACATATTTTAAATAAAAATAGTCGTAACTTCATGTCTTCTAAATAAATAATTCAAATTTCAATAAGAGATTTTAACATATTAGTTCTTATAAAAATCATATTTGAAAAATAATTAATCAATTTCATCTGAATCAGAGCAGGAAAAAACTATTCATAATATTTATTTTCATAAGTCATATACGTAGTCAAAATTGTTAGTTTTGTCATTAAAATTGTTAATGTTGTTAAAAACATTTTTCTATCCTTCATTGTTGACAAATCTGATACCAAAAACATCAAATAATAACTTCTATTTTATTTATTTTTGATTTACAGAATAAGTTAAAAATATATATTTTTTTTATCAAACATTAAATCTGAAATCAATTGATGAATTGACATTTACATCCTAAAAATAATTAAAAAGATTTACAACATATATTCTTCTTACAGATTACATGCTGATATAAGAATTTTCGGAATAAGAATAAAACTATTGGAGCAAAATAAAGTTATCACTTCAATGCCCTAAATTTTCAAAAGTTATTCATCTTAGTGAGAAACAAAAAGTTGATCTTATTCAACAATGTTTTATTTCAAAATAACTGCAAAGATTAAAAATCATTATTTCTTAGCTTTATACCATAGTATTTTTTTACGTTTCCAAAACATTTGTGGGGATAAGAATTATGAAGTCCAATACTTAAGTACTTGTGGGAAGTTTGAAAATTTTTAACGGCTATTTTAATTATTGAAACATAATTAAAATTTTAATTCGTCTGTTTTATCAATGATACATTTATTATCAATTTGTAATACTTAGTTTAAGTTTGCAAATTTAATTTTCACGATTAGTGTAGCTATAAAATCAAACAAGTCAAAAAATAATTTAAGCCTTACAGAGGCGTTATGAATGTATATTTAATCTGAAACGAAATTTAATTTATGTATTAATAAATATATACGAGATAAAAACAATAAAACTGAAGTCAGCAATGAAGGGCAAAAGACTTTAACGAATCAGCTGCCGATATATATATGTATCAACAATTACATTAAGAACGGACACTACCTCCACTTTCTCGAATAGATAAGAAGAAGGGTAATAAAATAACTATTTGCTGAGAAGATGGAAGATAACGGAGGGTGGAAAAGAATCCGGGAGACTGACCGTTTGAAATTCCGAGGGTTTGGGAGGGTTGGTATGAGAACACCTGCCGCCCTGTTTGTTTACGTTGGACCGTACCTTTAGGTACTCGGGAGGAACAAAACTGTGTCTGATACTATCACTAATTATATAAGGACAAAAAGTGTGTTCACGGTTGTCCGCACGGCACTCCAATTGAACCTAATAGTATAAGTGACGATTTCTCAATTATTTAGTAATATTTCTAATGTTCATCTTTTATAGAAATATAAAATAATACTACAAAAAAATCACCTTATCAAACAATATATTAATTAATAAAATTTATATTTTAAAATTTTTTATTCAAATTTGTTTGTAATTATACCAATATATTATATTTTATAAATACATCTCCTTTTTTTTTTTTTTTTTTTTTAATGAAATGTTTATAAAAATATTTCATGCAATTTCCTCACACACTCTTAAAAAATAAAAATAAAATATTGTGTCCTAGTGTTCATGTTTATAATAAATCAATGTTATACTAGTATAACATGACCATTGAGTGTACCTTATCCAAATTGAGTAGAACCTTTGCGGAGGTACTGTACCGAGTACGGGGGCCGCAACTCCACAGCGCTAACAACGGCTCAGTCGTAGGCACCCGTACAACGGCACAGCCTCACCAGAGATTAGGGCAGTATTAAAATAAAAAGTCAAGTTTTCACTTATTATGACAAAACACAAAAAATTTATTTCATCTTCATCATAATAAACCCCTCCATATCTCTACTTTTTACACAGGTTATCCCCGAAAAAACTTGATGGAAAACAAAAACTTCAAATACACAATAATATTTTAATATAATTAAGAATATTTGCTTCACTAGCTATCTGTACAATAAAGGGGTTCTTTGCCGACTATATTATCTATATTTACATACGTATATATTGTTCACATATTTTTTTGTTATATTTTTTATAATTTTTTTTCTTTAAATATTAAAGTTCAATTATCAGTTCTTTGATTGTTCATTATGAAACTTCAAATCGTTTTTGTAACTAAGGTATCTTTGAGACAAAACTATAATAAAATAAAAACATTTGAATCAAACAATAACAATAATTATAAAGCAGCCTTCTTATATTGTATTCATAATATATGAATTTATATATCTCAAAAATAATATAAGAAAACAAAATAATTTAATAAATAACATTTGACTCAATTCTTTTTCAATTTAAAATAAACTTTTTGTACAAAATTTCTTAGATGTTACGTGGAATGCCCAAAAAACTGTTAACAGTGTCAAGACAAATGCCCAATGTACAGCATGCACTAAATCGTCATGCGATAAACATGATCTGTCTGAATAATTTATAACTTTTAATTTATTCAAATAAGAAGCAACAACTTGTGTGTCACATATTAAGGATATAGAAATGTAACTGATAATGCATGATAATGATAAAATAAAATGATGAGAATGAATGCCACTGCATGCAATGGCATGAATTCGAAATCTATAAACTTTCGGCATTTGTCTTTTTTGTTTACTTCTGTAAAACTATACCCAATTATTGACATTGAGAAAAATAAAAATAAAGAAAAAATCTATCGAGATCACAATCCACAAAATCAAGAAGAAATATAATAATATATTATATATAAATTTGAATACATTGTAGTATAACAGATTTGTCAAAAATAATTGGACACTATAAATGTATATAAAGCATGCGCAACCTACTGCAAATAAAATTCTAACCGGCAATATGATCCAAAGATTAGAGTTAAAGTGATATATTGGGCTCAATTCCTTAGCTGGGGAGATATTAACTATGTCTCTAATTATCTAATTCTGGGAGTCGTTAGAAGTTCATTTGCAGGGGTACAGTTAACAGATTGTACAAAGTAATCGAGTGGTCCGTTAAGTTAGAGATTTATAAGAGATAGAAAAAATAAATAATAAAGAAAATGGATAACTCTTTACTGACACAAATCACATCGGTTTCCTCGGCCTGTAATCACTGGATCACTTGCACTATGGAACTGGTAAGAGGGACACTCTTGTTAACACATTTCAGATATGGCTATGGCGGAACAAAAGCATAGAAACATGTTTTGTCCTACCTTGGTGCTGCAGTCCCGTCCTCTGTGCTCCACAGTCCATAATGGAGACACTCTCTTCCTCTCCTCTATCTACAGTCTCCTACTCACCATTAACTATTTGTACACGGCATGGCGTCTTCAACTAAGTATATATATATATATTTATCATGTAACTATTTACAAAGACAGTTCGACCATTTAGCTCATTAGAACACATAACTTCCCCAGTATATAAAATACACATCGAGTATATAAACAGAGTTCATATGTATTCCACCGGTTACTACACACAATGACGAAATACAACACAGTATATTTACAGTTTGAATAATAGTTCTTGTGGCCACCCCCGCGAGTGGCTATCGCTCAGCAGGATCTGAAAATGTCCAAACCTCCAGACTTATATTAATAATATACACTCTACAATCACAGTCCTTTATATATTAAATATATGTTTGTATATATTCATATATTGTGTCGAGGAGAGTTGGGAGACTAGATCCACTCCTCAGACATAGTCTCCTCTCAGCTGCATCTTGGAGATGTGTCTGGAGTATTCAATATCCCACTGGGCTAATCGTTAGTGAGCGGTAAGCGAGGTGTGGCTGGGCATCGTCTGTGGGCTTAGCATGGGCGGGCTGTGGCTGTGACTGTGTGGTGCCATCGGCGAGCCGTGGAGGTGATCCTGGTGATGGTAGCCGTGGAGTCCGTGCGGGGTTTGTCCCATCTGGCTCTCCATCATACCATCCTGAGGGCCTCCCATCGTGTTCGGCGGTGTCATCCTCTTCTCCTTCTGCCGCCTGTTGCAGAACCACACCCGCACAACTTCTTTTTCAAGCTGTAAGGTGTCCGCTAAGGTGGTGATCTCTTGGGCTGAAGGTTTCGGTTGCTTGTGGAAATGCTGCTCAAGGGCTCCTTTGACAGACACTTCGATGCTCGTCCTCTTTTTCCTTTTCCTTCCCTGGGCTGCGATTTTGTCGATACTAGTCGGCGAGCCCGTCGTCGAATCCGCCTCCTCTAACCATTTCTGGAGGAGAGGTTTCAATTTACACATGTTTTTAAAGCTCAATTGTAAGGCTTCAAACCTGCATATCGTCGTTTGTGAGAAGACATTTCCGTACAGGGTGCCTAGGGCCAGACCGACGTCCGCTTGGGTAAAACCTAGTTTGATCCGCCTCTGTTTGAACTGTTTGGCGAAGGCTTCTAGGTCGTCAGACGTCGGGGCGTCTTCTTCCCCTCCCGAGGGCTGGTCGGGATGACTCTGGTGATAAGAAGGGCTGTGATTCTGCATGTCCCTTAGCGTGTGGTGGAGCTGAGGTGGCTGGTGCTGGTGGTGGGCTAACATACCATTCATAGCGGCGTGATAGGCCGTGTGGTGAGGAAGTGGCGAGCCGGGACCGGTATTATAGTGGGCCGAAGAGACGACGGGCGCGTGCCAGGACGTCATGCCGTGGCTGGCCTGCTGGTGCCGGTGCATCTCGTGCGGCTTGATATCCACAGGCGGCGCCTGGTGTGGATGGTGATGGTGTCCGTGGTGATTGTGGATGCCCATGGTGGCCCAGGGGTCCGCCGCACCTCCTCCAGGTTGTAGGCTCACCCACGGGTTGGCGGCGGACAGAGACACTGGGTGACTGTTTGGCGAAGGCGATGTAGGCATCTGGTGATGGTGATGGTGATGATGATGCTGACTCGGGGGCATATACTTCATTTCGCCATCGCTGCCTCGCGGCGAGGGGCTGGTGTGGTAGCCGCCACCCCCGATGCTCGCGTTCACTATATTCATCACACCGACTCCACTTCCGTCCAGCTCGGACGATACGGCAGTACTAGCGGGCATGTACGTCGTGGTTGCCATTACACTCTCCCCCTCACTTCACTCTTATCTGAATTGTAAAAACCGTCGCGGGGACTCATGTGTTATGCATGTCGCACTGCTCACTACTGACTCGGCTCAGGCACCACACTCCCTGGCCCCGCTCCCCCCACTACCTCTTACCCCCGGATCGCCGCTCCGTGACGTGGCAGGCTCCGGTTGGCCGGCCCCTTGGCCCCGCCCCCTCCAGTTCCCTGGCAACGCGCGCCACCCTATCGATTCGCTTACCCCCCTCCTCCCCTCTCACCCCTTCCCCTCACTGTCAATACATTACACCTACATTATTACAATTAAAAGAAAGTTTTCTAACATAAGTTAACACTTCCTCTGAACTGTTACTGTGCCGAGGCCCGGTTGGTTCCAGGCGAAATTACAGCCGATTTTGTGCTCAGCGGAACTGACCTAGAGCTTGTAAATCATTGTTTAATCCCACACTAGGTTTACATCGAGAGCAACAAGTTGCTAGTCCTTTAAATATTTAAATCGCTCATTGCACGAGATGACGTTCTCCCTGAGTAGTGCACCTGTCGACAGCGGCCTAATGCACAAATGTGCACTGATATTGTTAGTCTTCGATCCGTTAACACCTGAACCTGAAGGGAACAGTCGCAGCTAAGGACATAGTGCTGTTGAATAGCAGCGACCGAATGACACCCTGTCATGCTATGCAAAGAAGGAGACGGGGCTATTGTGTCGGCCGCAACTGTTGAATGCCCACAATGAATAAACAAATTACCGCCCCCCTCCCGCAATATTCTAGGCCGGGACTAGGAAATTATCACCCTCGGTCCCACTATTCGCTATGAAAGAGAAAACGGAAATGTTACGATTATTCTGTCATAAAAGATCAGAGGGGTGTGTGTAAACGAATCGGTATTCGATTTTTTTCTTTTCAAATATTGTCCAATAACGATCAATAATGCAGAAAGTGGATGGACTCAAGAAATGCTACCGTAAAGTCCTGGAGAGTCTTTTTTGTGCAACGGTAGCTGAGACACGGTCCTATTTGAATATCTGTGAATACTCAAGTAGAAGGTAATTAGAACCGGTCACAGTTCCATCCATCTTCTGCTCACCTCGACTGCTCTCTATCACAGCTGGCCACTTCACCGCCTATGTTAATGTCTCTGCATAATTTCACCATTATTAGTCCCTTTTTTAGTATTTTGACTTCCAGTCTCTTGGCGTAAACAACATCGCCATCTGAGAAAAAATCTGGAATATACATGTTTTAAATTTTATTCCTTAAAGAATAATAATAAAGCAAGTACATGGACCACCAGTCCTTCTTTACGTGTTCTGATTGTTTAGAAACAAATTTAATTTTCAAGGTTTCATAAATATATATATATGTATATATAATATCTAAGAAGTCTAATGAGGCTCTAGGAAATTTTATGGTAATGAAGTCTACAGTTTACAGCCACCAAGTTTATGTTCATAAAATTGCATCGGTAGTTAACGTTGTTGTTTTTTTTATCTGATTTATTGGATAGTAACTAACTAATGACTGGATTTGAACGGTACAAATTTTTGCTTAGACGCGAATAACAATTACCCAACTACGAAATGATTATATGTATATTTTATATCCACATGAAATTACCAACAAAAAGATATTAATTCCTATATTGTTAGAAAAAGCACAATAAATGTCTTTATTTTTCTTTATTATCTTTAGTTTATTTCTTTATGAAAAATAAACTATTAATAATGTGAATAATAATAGTTCAATATTCTGAGATAATTGTTTTGTAACGAAAACTCGTCGATGTAAAAAGTTGTTAATACTAATAATTACAGCTTCAAAAAAATTATATTTCAGCTTTTTGATGTTAGAAATCTGAATATATACAAAACTCAGAAAAATTTTTTTGTATTAATTTTTATACAATATTGGTCTCGTAATGATAAAAGTTTGAAAAAATATGCACAGCTATCAAGAGAACAGTCCAACAAGAATTTGTAGATTGCTAACTTATTAAAGCGTTAATAAATTATAAATATAAATTCTTTTAATTTGAATGTGCTAACTGGTCACTTTTAATTTTACTGAAAATATACCAATAAGATGACTAATATAAATAAATAGTGTATCTCAGCTTTAAATGATTATGAAGAATAAAAAATTGTTTTATTAGTTCATTTCTATTTATAACATATATACTATTTATACGAACCATTCCTTCATCACATTCATATTTATGTAATGTCTTTAGACAGTGGTATTTGTGAATTTAAGAGGACTAAAAATTCATGCGAGTATGTTTTTAGAATTTCTGAATTTCAATAAAATATTCAATTCATTTAGTCTATCAATTTGTTAGGAAAATTTTATTATTATTATATAGACATTGTAGCTAGATTTTTGCCAACATATTTTAAAGAAATTATAACAATATAATTATTATTATATTAAAGGATTGGGATCCTATATTCATGATTAATCATTTGGCTTGTTTGTGAGATAAAAAATAACTATAAATTATGAAAACCCAGATCTCAATTTTACAAATAATAATCATAATTATTGTTATAATAATCATAATTTCAAACTACTGAAATTATAATATATATCGCATATAAATCGTAAATAATTTTTTTATATATAAAATTGTACAGATATATAAAATCAATTACTTATAGGAATTCCAAATACCTAAATGAGAAACCATCTTGGCAACAAACTATAGCCAGAGGACATTGACTTCCATCTAGCGAGTGAAGCTCAAACTAACTCCGTGGATATTTCCACTTGTCGCCAGTAGGGAACCAGTTATCCTGTTACAACTTTAGTAACCCGTTATATTTAGTTACTTTTAACTATTATTACATTAACGCAACTTCTTCGTTAATATTGTTAGATGCTACGAATAGCTTCCAAAAACATAATACATTACTTTTGCCTTTGTCCGGAAATTATTTTTATAAGCGTATTATGAACATTACAATGAGATATATCAAGTATTCACTTAAAAAATAGTTACTCATATTTTTTAGACGTTGTTATTAAAATTATAATAATATACTACAATACAGGAAACATAGAAAGCAAGATTAGTGTACGTCATTCTGTTCTCATCATAATTTATTATGATTATGATAAAAAATAATTATTTACTCAGTGGGTTAACGTAAATAAATGATTTTAAATAATTGAATTTACTTGTTGCTGACCAGTTTGTACACTGAAAGGTGTTATTCCCTAAAGACAACGGCATATAGCTTCATCCAAAATATCTCAAAACTCAAGTATTAACTTTCATAATTTTTACACTTAACGGTTCATATGTAAGTATAAATAATACTTTCGAGTATTTCGTTTCATTTTTAATTGTTTAATGAACAATTTAAACTGGTTTTCAACGTATTTCTTGAATGGATATGAAATGAATTTACGCGTAGACAACATAAATGTTATATAATAAATTCGTTTTTATCGGAATAATAGACCTATAATCAAGTTTACCATTTTCAATATGAACATTATAAAAATTGAATGAAAAAAATTATTAGTTTTTTCATTGAAGATGAAAAGCACTTACATCCACATTATTAATCATACCACATATAACCATCATCTTTAGTCGATAACCATATAAACACAATCTACTTATTTTCTACTATAATGCATATACTGGAAATAAATAAAAGTTGAAATAGGAGAAAATCCAAGAAGAAAACTTTATTTAGCAATTTTGTAAATTCTAGAATAGGAAATTTTATTTATATTTATTACCATTATCATTAGTTATTTATTAGTTTTCTTTATTTTATTTTTTATATATTACTTGTTATTTCTATGTTATAATTTTATTGATTGATATGTTTTTCTATTTCGTTTTTCTCAATTTTATTCGTATACATAATCATTTATGTCAAACTCGGACTGATCTAATTTATCCATTTAATTGTTCATTTTTTATTACATATTACCTATCTGCGATTATGAAAAATCCGCTAATATTGTTATGGTTCAATAAAAAATATATGTTTTCTAGCGCTCTCACATATTTCTGTAAATCAGGGAAACTTTAACTATTCAGATAAGAAATCAAAAAATTCACTTACAGTCTACTTTTTAAAAATGTGTGTTCAAACAAGTTCTAAGGTATTAGTCAACACTAAACAAATGAATCAGAATCAGACAACACAAATTGTTGAGATATAATTTGCGTTATAAATTCCAATATATTCATAATTTAATATCAGCTATTACTGGATACCGTAAGTAGTAAAATCTTGATAGACTAAATATGTGTAGTCGGATATGAAAGGCAAATAAAACATATCTGTAATAATTTACAATGACTATATTTTCATCGTTGGAATATTTATTATTTATGGTTCTTCAAATGGGAACACGACTTGAGTAAATTCATTCATTCTTTGTGGATTGTTCAAATATTTAACACAAAATAAATTGTAGCACAGATATGTATATATTTCCTGAATTGAAATGTGGAATTTATTGACTTCAACGCAGAGCGACAGAACAAGGATCTTGAAATTTATTATACAGTATATTTGTTTAACTGCATTTTACACTAAGTATTCGTTTAAAATTATCATATTTTTTGAGACAGTTTTTTTTTTCTTCGTCAAATAAAAATTAAATTTTCTTCTAAAATCGAATGAAAAAGTTTCTATGAAGGTCTATCTATATCTTTCGTAAGAAGATGTAGGACCCTTTCCGTTGGTCTTTCATATGTTGTATCTTATGACAGAACTGCACGCTTTATTTTAACGAAACGTTCTTCTTTATGTCTAGAATAAAAAGGGAACGAAGAAGCACTGTATAAGTTTTTACAAAAGATATAATACAAAATGTTTCTAATTATGCACTTTAGCATTAAATGGGTACCTTTGTGACAAATATAAAAAACATGAGTATTCATTGCTTATTCTGATATATATTAAAGACAGGATGAATATAAAGATGCATATTAAATATCTGCTATGGAATATTATTATGTAAATAAATATAAAATAAAATTATATATATTTATTTATTAGATTATATCAACAACAAATTAAATAACTTCTGTTTTGTATTGCTGAAACATTAAAAATGTAAACCAACGGGCTTATAACGAACTCCTTCTAACTGGTAACTAAGGCAATAGTGTACCTGTAGCAGGGGTGACTTCATTTCAATGGGAGGGTCTGCGTGCGTGAAATTGGGGTCAATAAGGACTTGTATTTTGAATTTTTAATTCAAAATGATACATGTCCCAATCCATCATCTGGGCTCAATTTTATATTTGAACACAATAATGATTCATTTTATCTTACGGATCTTACAAACCAAAACCATTTGCAATGACTTTGCTTCCTGAGTAACAAAGGAAGGGAAGCGTTGTATTCATGCAAGAATTAATATATTTATGGTTTTAAAATTTTAGACCTAAGAAACAAATTTGGTACCTTCACTGTCTGTTTACAGTCAAACTTTTTTCCGGGCGTAATCGATCATATCTTATTTTGATGAAATTTTCAGAAATTGTGCAGGATTTTGTTCATCTCATATCGATTCTCCGTCTAGTTGCACTGCGAAAAATTTCAATCTGGAAAGATCTAAATATTAGCTACAACCAGTAGATTTTATTAATAAACGATAAATAATTATCTTTAAGATTAGGTAATTACTCACCCAATATAATTTTCCAGAATGAATGACAAATTCGAGAAGATATAATCAAAGTAATCAAAGAAAATAAATAGTGAGAAAAGCATGTGGAAATATGTACCTATCAGATATTTTTTTTCATTTAACGTTTTACTAGCCGTGAGTATATGAAAAAAAAATTGGCATATTCAGTCTCTAAAAAATTTATTAATCTGATCCCATCATTCCCTACTTATTCTAACTAAAGAAATAACTATATCAAATATAGCTGTTACAGAAAGGTACCTATAAAATATAAAATATTTTTGGCAGTTAAAAATATTAATTATATAATAGTATTATAAGACATATTAAATTAAAATCATAATGAATGATATATCATAGTGTGAATACCTCTATGATTCTATTATTTAAAATGCTGTTATGTTTGATGTCGCAAAAAATGATTTGTTCGTCAGTATAAAGTTAATTAATTTGCCGATAGGAGTTTGCTCTCTCTCTCTCTCTCTCTCTCTCTCTCTCTCTCTCTCTCTCTCCTCCTCTCCCCTTCCCACCCCTCTCTCCCTCCCCTGATACCTGCAGTTCGGGGCGACAACGACTGTTCATCCTCGTTTTTTAAAATCTTTAATTTTAGTTCTTCCAAGCCACACAGATATGATGTATGCAAAACATTCATAAAATTTACTGTTGCAGAATCTCTGAAAGCTAGCCGCCTCCCGTAAGGTTCCAGAAGCAGTTATTTGATTCGTCAAGGAGAAAATGGTCTTACAAGACGCCGCCAAGAGATACCGTCACTATATTATCCTTCCATAAACGGCAGGAGATGGGGCAGATAATTATTACACACCCACGGCCGATCTAACGGGGCATGGAGGTGCGTACGACGGCCATTTTTTCTCAACTGGCTGTAAGACAATAGTTCATGGAGACGATCAAAGTAGATCATAAATAGTATTATGACATTTTTAGGATGATTTTTATGACTTTAAAATGTATTTCGAGTTAAATTAAAGTGATTTTATATTAATTTGAATTTTTCAAATGCACAAATATCCGTTATTTGAGTAAATCAGAAAGGTGTAATACTATATATACTGTCTAGCTTTATTATGATTCAGTTTTGTACCAGGCAATAATATTATTATACACGACAGTTTTAAAACATAATAATCCAATGACCACACAGCAAGCAACAACCACCCCTAAATGTTGTTTACGTAATAATTATCTTACAAGGCATTATAATTAAATAAATACCAACGGTTACAAATCATAATATTTTCCCAAAGATATATTTTACTTATTTGTATAATAATTAATTGTAATTACCGTCCTCAGCATATCTTTTTTTTTCAATTATTATTCCTTTAGCTTCCAAAATATTCAATTCTATTGCAATGTACGTCTAACATGGCTAATAATTCATGTTCAGATAGCTGCCAACTGATAATAATAACTGCCAAAATATTCCGTTTATTTAATGATGAATTTCCAATCCATTTTAACAGTAAAACTAATTTTTACATAAAATAAATTAAATTCAATGGAATTTATTTTAAATATACCTTTAAGAATGAGTTTTGAAAAAAAATATATATATGTAATTATTTACTAAATTAATTAGAAATTTTTAAATGAGTTATTTTATTTCTAATTAATTAATTGAAAAAGGACAGCTTTCTTTTGCATTACATACAAATATTATATTATTATATTATATAAAACATTAATGTTCTTTAAATAAATAAACGAAATATTATTTTTTTAAAAAATGGTGTGGTATTTATAACTTAAAATATTTTTTTTTTTCAGCTGTCTTTTAAGTTTTTCAAGTTTAAAATACTTATTATGATGAAATTATAATACAATCTTGAATATCACAACCTTAATTCCAAAATCTTCTTGCTAATATTTTTAATGAATCTTGAAGTTTGTTGAATGGTGCGTTTGGTGGTAGGGTTTTAAGAACCACAAAAGTGCTTTTGATTTACAAAGCTGTTTTTGATATAGTATATAATCTATATACTAAATTTGATATAGTATATATATAATATATATACAGATAATAAGTCCATGAACTGCTTTAAAACTTTACTTGGAATAAAAAATGTAATAAGGAAGAATTAAAGTCGCGATAGAGCCCTTTAAAATTCAATTTAACTAAACATAAAACCTCTTTAAATATGAGTGGCCTAGGACACGAATGTGACAAGCCACAATTTTGAAGAAATTTGTGAAAAATGCTACTTTGTTTCTCTATTAAATTGTTTATTGTGTTAGTTTGTCTAACTCCATAATACCAACATATCTACTTATAATATTATAGAGTATGTAACTGTATAAATTATCAAATAAGAATTGTAGAGTTTTTTTTAAATTCCTCTATTAAACAATTTACATCATGTTCTTTTTTATATTATTGCTCTGAACCCTTCATTTCTATGAACACCTAAAATAAAATATTAAAACTCAATTTTACAAGATAAATTAAAATTTAAAAAAAACAAGATTCAGAAACTATATTTGATCTTACTTTCAGATAAAATTATAATATCTCTTTGCCTTTGAAATATTAACTTTTTTTAAAAAAATATCATAGCATAATTTTACTAACGATGATTTAAAACCAACTGGTTTTTGATTCAAAATTTTCATTTTAATTTTGCAAATAATGAAGGAAGTAAATAGTAGTATAAGAAAAAAATGCAGGTTGTAATTTTTTTTTTTTTTTCCGATCCCTCTAAAACATAAAAAAAAAAAACATGAAATTAGTAAGTTGCATTACGTGTGTGGGGTTACATAATTCGTATTGGTTACTACCTTTTTCTACCATTGGTACTTGAAGGTGTTCATTGAGGTACTTACCGATCTAAGACCACTAAAATTATTGTGGAAACAGAACTGTATACGGCTTTAAATTTGGAAAATAAATGTTTAATACTTTTTTTAATAATTTAATTCTCTCAATAACAAGCATATATCAGTAGATACCAATCAAAGGATAACAGAAAGATAATGAAGGAAATATTAGATGAAAAAGATCTCAATAGGACCCAATTAAGACGTTTGATCGAAGAAACAATGCTCTTACGATACTGGAGTAGGGAGAAAGATGGCGGTGGTAATTCGCCGTTCGGTCGAGAGGTTGCAGCACCTACCGGGTCTGGCTCGGGACGAGAGTACCATCAAATTAGCTGTAGTTGAAACTAACAGCTACAATTTTCATGGATACAATATTTATTTATCAATGGTTCATTTATGAAAAGTAGTCGTTTCCATGGAAATTTTAGCTAATAGTTTCAACTGTAGCTAATGTGGCTATCACTATTAGCTAATCTCTGCTTGGGTCCTGCCGCCTTACGTTTATTGTGAATTTCCTCTGCACGTTTGCCAAACTATGGCAAATTCGCGCATTCTCAAGCGTATGGAGTCATATGGATTGTTTGATATAAATTGGCATGAATTTGTGACAAATGTACTGAATTTGTCTCGAATTTGCGGAAAATCGTAAACATGTAGATCGAGCATTATATGTTCACTCAATTTTCTATTTTCAATTAATTTCAATACTTATTCTATCTATAGAGGTAGAATTTTCCCTTTAATACTAGTATTAATTTTTTTATTATATACATCATATCGATTATTTTATTTAGTAATACCTAGCAAATTGTATCATATGTATTAAAAATAATTGACAGTTGTTAACTGCAAGAAAGGGAAAACAGTGCATTGTGACGACTTACAAGTTTTTGGATATTCCCACTCCTATGCCATCACTAAAACCCAGAAGAGGCGATGAAAGCCCGAGAGAGTATAGAGTGCAGAACCGATTACTCTTGTCAGAACTAAAGCCAGGTACATCGTAACCCTGTACTTAGGTTTGGTAATATTTTCATTTAAATTGTAAGAACAAATTCATCCAACATTTTATCACTTCAAACAGGGAAGGGCATAATAATTTGATTCATGTTTCTTTATTGAATTTAATTTTTCTTGCATTTGCACCTTTAGTCTGTTTTATTGTATGCACATTTTCTTTTTTTCACTTTGCTTTTCTTCAGTCGATCTGAGGAAATCACATTGGGCTACATAATTGCAGTATAATTTAAAGTTGTTATTATTAATAATTATAAAAACTTTAAAAATAAGATTTATTTGGAGTTGTAAGTTATAATTAATGTTGATTTAGGATTACAAAGGGTACTGGTATTTTGTTGATGAATTAAATAAACTAATTTTCGAATGTGACTAAATTCTTAAGTACTTGATATTTATTCTTTCATCGTATATATAATTTATATCATCACTGATTAATTAAATAATTTTGAATTATTTATGAATTTCATAATTATGAAAAATTAAATAA
>NW_027106339.1:240989-268551 GCF_000696795.3 Halyomorpha halys | reverse complement strand
TTTTTTTTTTTTTTTTTTTCAAAATGTTCCCTTTTGAGTTTAAAGATACTAAAATCCCCGAATTCTTAGGTAGAAAAAAAATAATGAACAAAACTAAACGTTTTTGGATTTTAGTTATACCAATCGATTCTTCCCTTTTCGAAGAATAAGAATTACATTATTGCTGATTTTATTAAGTTATATTATGTTCCCACATAAATTATAAAAACATAATCTGGCTTGGGGTACAGTAGGTCAACAATTTTTTTTAATGAAAAACAAGTCATCTTTGCTTTTAATGTCATTTCAAACTGCTGAATTCCATTTTTTTAGGAAATTAAAAATTGGAAATTTTTCACCTTGATGGAGGATTTTTTTCTTCTCTGGTGAGTATTGTTCTTATGATCGTTTATAATTCTTCTGAATTTTATCTAATACTTAGGTCAATAGAACCGTTAGGAAGCTGAATATCAACTCTTTCACCCTACATGGATAAAATTTTTATAAAGGCGAAATATGGGTTTCCAACGTTTCATTTTATATCTCCGGTTCTAAGTTGTATAATTAGACCCAGTTTGTGCCCTTCGGTGCAGTTCTTATAGCCCTAAACCAATGCCAAGTTTGGTGTCGATTGCTCGAGTAGTATTGAAGTTATATCTATTTTTTAGATTTTTTAAAGGGCGATGGTTGATGGTTAGGCGATAAAATGTTGGGCAACATTTTATTCTCCCATTTTTTCGAAATTTCGTATTTATCGCTTAAAACGAATACAAACTTTGTTTCACTTCTATAAAATCTTTTACCACACTTTGATAGATCAGTCGGTCTGACAACAGGACCAATATCTGTTTAGTTCCTTATCTATATTGATATATATTGGTTTAATTAATGTTACCAATTATAAAGTAGTAATGAAGTGTGCGTAAATTATTGATAACAAACTATCATTTGTGTTCATTAAATTTATATATATCCTCAAAGATAGCAATAGCGAAGTATTGCCGAGCAGGTGTAGACAGATTAATACCGATGATGCCAAAGTAGGTAGGTACACATTGAAAAATAAATTAAATAATTCTTAATGTATTGTAATAGTAAATTTAATATTGTCAAATTACGTTCATTTAAATCAAAATAGTGAATTGAATACCATCAAAAGAAGTTGCTTTTATTGTTACTTTATTTTTAATTCGATGACTATTTATTTTTTTTAGTCTATAAATATTTCTTTTTTAGTTAAATATTGACTAACAATAATATGTTATTTTAAAAGAAATAAAAAAGATATAATCCCAGCATATTTTTGTTTCTACAGTGAATGTTATGTTGTTTTACCACTTTTAGAATAAGTAGAAAAATAATTTCTATTTTTATTCAATTTATGACATCGAATTTCACACACTTAAAAAATTAATGAATTAGGTATTTTTCTATTTATTTATTTCTACAAATTTTGTTTTTTTTATTAAAAATCAATGAAATCTATGTAATCTAGTTAATAACTTTCAAATTATATAAAACAGCCATAAGTTCACAAATATATTTTTATTAAAATGATTATTTATATCAGTAGTCCGCGGAATACTAAGTCAACAGATGTTTGGATGTTTGTTACTTTAAGTGTTTTAACCCGTAAATGTACAATAAAAGTAACCCGAGATGATAAAAGGTTTGTACTTAATCTATGCACATAGTATATCGATGATTTGGAGTTTACTTTTTTGTTTTTCAAAAAATAGATTGGTCACTTACTTATTATTTTCTTATTGATAAAGATAAAATAAAGTAACAGTTCATTTCAAACTTATTTTTATTTATTTATTTTCACGTTCTCCTACCTTATAAGGAATACAGGTGTACAGCAGCAGTTCGATGTTACATATCCATCATCAAACTACTGCTAATGAATCAATTTACAATTTTAATGATTTATGTACAGTTTTCTTATAGCTTTCAACAGTTTTCAGTCTTAAGGTTCAGTCTTCTGCGCGTCTTTCGTCCGCAGGCATTCTTCTTTGACGAATATTGAAGTTGCTTGGTCCAATAATTATTTTCCACCCGTATACAAATTCTTTGTAATACGGGTTGTTTTTTTCGCTTACTAGCTGAGGGAAGTCGTTCTCGTGAGGGCGTAGAGTCCGGTTTCCCTCAGCAATCTGGCACGTAATGCATCAAAGGCGGTACAGTTTACGATGATGTGCTCGGCAGTCTCCGGAACACCACAACTAGGGCATAGGGGTCGATATCCATCCCGTGGCCATGTAGCTTGGCTTGGAATCCCCCATGCCCCATGAGAAATTGAGAGAGCAAGTAGTCTGGGATCCACTTCCATCCGTGACCGAACAGTGGAGAAATATTTCCTTAAGGTAGCATCCACCTTTTGGGCTTGTCATCCAACGCCGGTTCCATTCTTCGGTTGTGTCCTCCCGGAGAATGGTTTTCCATTTCCTTGGGCTCTCGTCAAACCTCACCTGAAGATTTGCCGGCGGACCTGCCGGGTCCTATCTCTTGAATTTAAACATCATCATATCTTCCTGCAGGTGAAGGTCGAGGGGTACCTCCCCGCTAAAACTTGCATCGACTCATGTGAGACACTCCGGTATGCGTAGGTGACTTTAAGCAAAGCCGTCCGTTGGATTGTCGCCAATCTTCTGTTCTGCCGTTGCGAAAGATTCCAGTTCCAGGTGGGGGAGGCATACCTTAGAATACCCACGACCACTTCTTTATTGTCGCAGTCATTGTCGATCATTGTCGCAGGGAATTTGAGGCCCCAGATAGCGCCCGCCCCCATACGACTAAGGCCGTTCAGGGATTGGGCCACCCTATTTCTAGGGTGAATCACCCAAGTAATTCAAGTGAGAAGTCACGTTAAATCCTCTTCCGAATCTCAAGTTCATTGCAAATTGATTGTAATATTTCTTTATACCGCCAGTAATAACTTTACCAACAATGCAAGTCATAATAATTTATTATCCTTTTCTATTCTCAAACCCATGATACCAAAGTCACTCAAGAAATAAAATATGCCTTCTGGACAACGAAACCTGAACTAGCTACAGCTTCTGACAAATGCCAAAAGTGATTTTACTAATTGCTTAAGAAATGAGACTTGTAAGAACTACAAAAAAAAAATAGAAAAAACATTTCCGTCATAGAGAGCTGTTTTAAAGAAGACAAAAACAAAAACATTATATTTAGATAATTTATTTCTACTTACTTTGTTCCTTTTGTGAATTTTATTGATTTATCATTAAGTAAACTAGACAATACTATTAAATTAGTTTAAGAAATATATTAATCCAACTTGTTAAAAAATCAGAACTAACAACAAAATACATTCTCAAACACAAGATACCAAGTCACATAAGAATTCAAATATCCTTACTCAATTAATACTACATAATATCACACCTAAACTGACTTTTACAGCTATTGGCCTGAATTAAAATTTTAAAAAAAACAGTTTGAGATAGGAATATATAACTGTTTTACCTCATATATAATTGTTTTAAAGATGAATACAAAAAAAAACAAAATTCGGTGTTTGATCATTAATTTTTCACTCATTTTAAACATTACTTCTTTTACATTTTTCATTGTTTAACCAGTTTTTACAGGATTTTCTGATGTATGTAAAGTGTTAGTTAGTTAATAAAGGGCCTTTCAATTAAGGAAATAAAGGATGATTTTAGGAAGAGCTATGGAATTGATTGTGCAAATTGTTTTCTTTAAAAAGCTGGAGATCGACGAGAAATTTGAACAACCCATGACCACTTGATTAGATACATCTATTTTCCTGAACAGTTTATTGCTGACATTTGATAATCTAGGCCAACCATAATTTTCGAATAGGCTAGGTTATAAATAATATTAGACATCTTAATTTTAATACAGGCTTAAGCTGATTTGGACGAATATGAGATAATGCCACCTAAATATTTTTACTGCTTATAACTTTAGTGCTCCACTTTTTTTAAAAGAAATAATTTTCAGGGTAATTAAAATGTTATAAAAAGAAGTAATTCTGACAAGATTTTTTTATGACGGTGTTTTATAAATTTCCTGATTAAAACAAAGTCTTCTTATCAAGGCTTCTATAAGATTTACAAAAACAATACAAATAACATTTCATAGTAAATAGTCTAATAGTGATACAAACAGAACCATATTTGTAAAGTTCACAACACTATATTTTACAATAATAATTACAGTAACGATAATTTGGATCGATTAATGGACTCACACTGCTCCTCCACCTTTAATGTTCGAGTTGATCTGTCTGTCATCGAGCCTTCTCCGTCTGGACTTCACCGCATTTTCTTCTCCATCTTGCTTTCTCCAGTTCTGCGGTTTCTGGTCTTGCGGTTTAGAATCGCTACTTTTCTTCGGCTGGTTTTTCCGCAAGTTGAGTTTCGGTGCTTGAACCTTCAGTGCATTCGTTGCTCGTAAAAGAGATCCCCTCATTTTTATTTTTTAAGTTTTTTTTTTCAAGGTAATAATACATATGTATTTTTTGTTTTCGTTAGTCAAAATAATTGTGTATGAAGTAAACAGATGTTCATAAGAATTTCCAAAAGTAACTAAAAAATATATTTTATAAACTTACAAACTAGAACTATTCACATATTTTCATTAATTAAAAAATATCTCCTAGACTTCTTGAAATATACATATAATATTTTTGTTCAACAGTAACACAGAATGGTGACAAGCTTTCATAATACCTTATGATAAGAAGATATGAAATTTTTTTAGGCTGCAAAAATTATTAAATGATTGTTTGCCATTTTGTATAAACTTAAAGAACGCAGCCGATGATTGGCTATTGCTCCTCTGCCATGAGCACGAAGCTTGTCCGCCTTTTCTTGGCTTCACTCTTCCTGGGATTTTACATCTTCCATTATATTCCTGTTTAGTTTTTTATGTCTCTACTCGGTCTTTTCTGGTCTTGGAGAAAGGAATATAATGGAGAGGATAAGCTGCCAGGAAAAGTGAACCTAAAAGGTTTTTTTTTCACAATTAAAAATTATCCTGCAGTGGGGTCCTCGTAGCACAGGTGGACCACTCATTCCCCCAGACTTAGGTAGGCCAATTATGGGTACTTACATATCTTCTGCTATATGTTAGACACAATCTTCCCTTAATTTGAAGATTCACATTAATTTGAAGGCAGCAGTGCTCCTTTCCCCCTTTCATAACCTAGTCAAGTAAGTGTGCTTTTGGCTTGATCTTGCTTTCAAACCAATTGTAATCTTGCCTAGGATAAAATCCTTTCTCTCATGAAGGGGTCCTACTCAGCCGGCCTGCTCTGCGTTGTTATATTTTGTGAGCTAGGGAAAGTCGGTTTAAACCGGTTCAATAAGACAATGATCTAGTAGTATCTTTTGGACAACTTTAGCGAACATAAATTGTCCATAAGAAACCGAGTCAAAAATCAGTTCAACGAAAACTAAGTATTTATTCATTTTTCTAATACCCTAGGTAGAATAAGGTAACGTGTTTCTATAGCGTTATATCAGTTTCGTACCATAAATGTTTACTCTCATATATCCATTATAATTTTAGAGGGATCTGAGAAAAAAAAATCCATAAGATGGGATGAGTTTTCGGGTATGATACGGTTATTAAGGTTATACAGCATTTATCTTTTATAAGCGTTATATATTCTACGTGCAATGCTATATCCTATCCTAAATAAAAAATTTAACTTAATACCAGAAATAACTGTTCTTATTTTTAAAACAATTCTTAGGCCACTGCTGATGTACGGCTGTGAAGTCTGGGGAGCGGCATCCTTAATGAAAAGGAAAAAATACAATGTTTTCAAAATAAAATCCTACGAATCACAGTGGATGCTTCTTGGTTCATAATAGATAGCCAATTGCATCAGAAATTACAAATGGAGTCGATAAAGGACTTAATCAAAAAACGGTTCATGAAGTTCCACTCCCATTTACCGACAGTTAAGGAGCAATGACTTACAACTTGGGAAAGCCAACTTCAACCCGAAGACTGAAGCCTAGGCCATTCTGTTATAAATTCTATATTTATTAATTATATTTTTCACTCTACTTCTATTTTATTTATTATTACTTTTTTCTCTTTTCGTCTTTTTTTTTTTTATTCATTAGAGGACAATTGTTTGTTAAATAGGTCAGAAATGTCATTATTTTTGTTATTAATTTTACTTTTCTCTTTTATTAAGAAGCATTATTTTTATCTATTTATTTTATATTATTTTTTTAAAATTATAACGTTGTATATCATTATGGGCGTCTTTTGTACGAGACCCCCCATAATTAATTGTTCCATTGTTAACCATCCCTAACCATAATATACCCCCATAATTAATTGTTAAAAAAAAAATGAAATAGTTCTATCAACCATGTAAGGCCCACCAGGCCGATCTGGTATTAAATAAATAAATTTAAAAGTGTCCAATGTGGTAAATGTTACACATGTTGGTAAAAATACTTTTGGTAATCACTCTTTTGGATGCTACTACTGTCCATGGCCTGCTTGAATTGCAGTACTGTTTCTTATTTTTGAGTTACTACGAGTATATGTAGGAGACATAACCTCATATGGCAAGCTATAGTCTGGTCATAAACAAATTAAGCAGCAATGTGTTCTGTATTATCCCGTATGTGGTAATCACCAATATTATTCAACTTTAATTGTTAATCTGTATTGGTAGGGTCAAAAGTCAACAATTGTGTTAAGTTCACTTCATCGTACCGTGAACTGAGATAAGAAGTACCTAATCTTGGTAATTTCAACTCAAAGCTTTCGCCAACAGATGATAATTACTGTGATATCTTTTTATATCAAGCTCCAACTGTAAGAAATGTTCTCGTCAACAAGCTTTCTGCCAATTACACATGGCGCTATCATCATGAGCATCCACTAACTACTCTTAAGTAAACTCAGCTATGGTCAATGATCATCTATCTCAAATATGACTCGGTTGCATCCTCCCGATTTAAAGCTCCATACTAAAAGACTGAGTTGATAACACGTGCAAAAAGTCTTCAGGAACTGTGGCCTCTCATGTTCGGCATTGTACGGGTCAATAAAGACATGAAATTAGCCACTTTGAAGCTAATAAACTCTGTGTGAGCACTGTAGTCGTGGATCAATAAAAGCTCACAAATATTTTCAAAATGGCTGAGAATGAATTCCAATAGAAAGATGTGTACAGAAATTATTATATAAATATAACTGATCTACTTGTATGGCAAGCTGAGGACAAAGTGAAAGGAAATTAACTTGAGTTCATTTGATGCCAAGTTACGTTTTCATTAAAACAATATTTTCAGTTTGGTCAGTTATTTCTGTATAATAATTCTACAATAAATAATATCAAAGCTGTACAATTGAAAGATTTTTTTTATTTTTTGATATTTACAACTGTACATAAAATACATCAAATAAATTTTAAATAATATCTTAATACTATGGTACAAGCGTGAAGAGTAACTACCTATTGGTAGCAATCTAAAAAAGTTTTTAATATATAAGGTCTCAAGGCCATCTTTTTTTCAAACGCCTCGGAGGATTGTCCAGGAAGCAAGTTCAGAAACCAATAGGTTTAAGTGGTTAGGGAGTTTATAATGGAAGGATTGATGTCTAGTTTGGGCTAGATCGGTTACAAATGGAACATTAAGGTCTTTTTGGATGGATTTATTTGTGACAAATAAGGGAGCATTAAGGATTTTACGAAGGCTTTTGGATTGTAAGGATTGGATACAAAAGTAATTCGAAGGTTTAGTGAAGCCCCAATGCTCAATTCCGTAGGTCCAGATTGGCCATATTACAGTCATGTAGATCAATCTTTTGTAATGAATTGGAAGTTTTGACCGTTTGTCCTGTAAGTGCTGTAATAGTCGAAATCGACGTGCAGTTTCCTGTCTTTTCCGTCTTGTGTGAGGATTACAGGTTAGTCGTTTATCCAGATGTAGTCCAAAGTAGCGAATCTGTCCGACAGGAGTAAAATCAACATAATTAAAAGAGTCTGTGGGGCAATCGGTAGGTTTACGACGAAGGTTAAAGGTCATTTGATGGGATTTATTTTAATCCTCCAACTACGTCACTATTCTTCGAGGACTGTGATATGGGATTGGAGAGTTTGGGATGCAATCAAAGGGTTATTATTAAAAGCGAGCACACATGTTTCATCAGCAAACGTGGTAAGGATAGTGTTAGGATTAGTTGGGATGTCACCTGTATAGACGGTGTTGAAGATGGGACCGAGGAACACTAGCGGTCTGAAAGAAGAGGGTTAAATAGGAACCATTCAGATTTACTTTGAATAATCTGTCAGAGAGAAGGGAGTTCGTAAGAGTTTGTAAAGCAGTCCCGGGTGCCGGACTCGATCAAAAAGACTCCCGCGCAGTGCTTTCCGCGCTGAAAAGAAGACGAGACAACGTCTCCTACACGATGACATTGCGTGGAATAGATAGTGGAATGAGATGTTCGGTATACAAATTGGTGATCTGGTATTATATGATTGGAATGAAGGATGGGGTGCAGCCATTTAAAAATGAGTTTTTCGCAGATTTTTCCCATGATAGGTAATAGACAGATAGAATGGTAGGAGGATGGGTATTCTGCTGGCTTATGGGGTTTGGGTATCATTTTGACTATAGATAATTTCCATGGGCCAGGGCAATATGTCGAACGGAGAACGGCGTTATATATGTAGGAGAGGAATAGTATGGCTTTTCTAGGAAAAAGTTTAAGGAGGTGGGATGTCACTAGGTCGTATCCAGGAGCTTTGCGGTTAGTTAATCTCTGAATGATACTAGATATTTCTGATAGATGAAATGCTTTATGTGCAAAAATTTGAAATTTGAAAGAATCATTTGGAGCGGAATATTTAGTTCTGCTTCAATGCATTGAAGAAGAATTGGGTTAAGGATATCAGAATGCGGAATAAAGGTTTTAGAAAGGTGTTGTCAGAATATTTTCAATTTTTCTTCACTAGTTCTGGTCCAGGTTTGGGATTCGGTGAAAAGAGGATAGTTAAAGTCATTAAAATTCAGCAACATTTTATTCGTCCGCCATAATGATTTGTCAGTTTTTTAATTCAGATTCTCAGTAAAGTTAATTAAATTTTGTATTTTGTATTTTCTAATTTCTACTTTAAGTTTGTTAGTCAATTTGGTGTAATACGTTTTGTCAGTTGGAAATCTGGTCCTATGCCACTCCGATATTGTTCTGCGTTTTCCCCCTAATAAGATACGAATATGCTCTAGCAGGTTAATTTGCTTATTGTTTGTTATTGATTCTATTTGTCGAAATGTTGTCAGTTATGGTTGTTCTTACTGATGAGGTGAGTTTTTCTATAGCTTCGTGAATGTCTTGTTTTGTCTTCAGTGGAATGTTTAAGACTGGTTTAGTTTCCAGGTCACATTTAAATTTGTTCCAGTCCGATCTTCCTCCTATCAATGAAGGAGCGGAATGGTTAGGTACGAAGTTTAAACGTAAAAAAAGCAGAATTGGACTATGATCTGATGAAAGGTCGTACAGGGATTTAACAATGGCTTGGGAGGGAGAAATCTGTGAGGTGATAAATATGTCAAGGATATCAGGGCGCTTTTTGAGGGATGTAGGCCAATAAGTCAGATTTTTGAGAATGGAATAGGTGTTGGAGGTGGAAACACGGGATAGGATGCTACCTCGATAGTTGGATGTGCGGCATCCCCATCACTGGTGCTTAGCATTATATCCTCCTCCAGCAACGAAGCGCGGTCCAAGGGTTCGGAAAAAGCAATCAAGGGGGTTATAAGAAAGGTTATTACCAGAAGAACAGTATACAGCTGAAAAGGTAACATGGAAAGGGCTGTTTGAAATGATAACCGAGGTTGATTGGATAGCATCAGTTGGATTGGAAGGAATAAGGAACGGGTTAAGGATTTGTGAATAAGGATGCAAGAACCAGCATGGAAAATGTCTGGCTGGTCTGATCTATAAGCGATATAGTCACGTATGTAAAAGTGAGTCCTTTGTGTGAAATGAGTTTAAGTCAGTAGGACTACGTCAATGTGTTAATCATGTAGGAATAAGTTGAGTTCGTCACGGTGTTACTATAAGTAGACTGCCTCTATTTTCCTGTGAAAAGATCGCGCCGCTTTTGTTTACAATCACATGTTTTTTTTTAGTGTACATAAATGCCTTATAGTTCAAATAAATCTATTTCACATATTGACTAAGCTAATAAAATTATGATATTTTAAATTTAATTTTGCTTCAAAACTGGATCTAAATCGACAAAGAATAACGGCAGTGGGTATTTTTCAATGTGGTGAAGAACACATTATATATTCCTTACATTTGGGCTAACTTTTTCTAATCCTGATTTGATATCGTTTGTGGAAGTATTTGAATGAAGACCCCTTAAAACCACTCTGTATACCTATTCTGGTTTTAATTGATTGCAGTAAAAGTCGTAGTTTTTATGGGTCAAATTGACAAGATTTTTATAATGTTCCTTTGTGTTTGTGCTGACCTTTATGTCTTTCAGACGTTAGAAATATTTAAAGTTTGGCTGTCTTTCTTGCAATTTCTTGACCGAACAAAATGAAATTTTCAATTTTACGGACAAAGAAAGGAGATGGTTCTGGATCAGAAAATCCTTGAAGCTTTGGAATGTTGCTGGCTGGAATTATCGCTAGTTGAGGTGGTTGGTGTTGGTGTATTTATTTTTTGTTTCATGGCTGAAGTGGTTTTAAAACTAGTTTCAGGCTCTTCAACTGGCTTTTTCGATTTAGCCGATTTATTTATTTATTTTTTTGCTAGGTGAATTACCCCCCGACCCCGGGGCAGCCTTTCTGTGTAGCTTTGGAAGGTGGCGTCTCTTTAAATACTGTGAATCTGTAAATCTCACTTATTTCTGAAATAGGGGTCTCTTCCTCTGAGTCTTCTCAAGACATATTCTTGTCCGAATCCATATTAAGATAGAAAATAAGTATATGAACTTACACACAAAATATATATATACGAACATAATTAAATTATTTAAAGAAGATAAACTATTAACAAAATTGTTAAATAATACATTCCTGAAGAGAAATAAATTAAAAGTCTCTGAATTATACAATAATAATTCGAGATTCGAACTCGGGACCCAACGGAGATTGCATTGGAGTACACAGAGCCTTGACCGTAAAATATAGTTTTAAGATGAAACCCCTTTTTTGGATTTACCATTCGCTAGAGCTATCACTAGGTAACGAATATCAATTGTTATTTCTTAATTTTCAATAATCACACACCTCCACTATATGAGTATATAAAAATACTCTGCTGTTTATAGACTCATATTCTACGAAGTATGGTAGCAGGATTCGAGCTATTATCCACAGGACACAATAACAATTGCAAAGCGATCTCAACAGTGAACTGCACTTGCACCCATGACACATGGGAGGTAAGAAATTTAAATTTTATTTACCTTTCTTAAATACCACGAACTCGATTAAATTTGCTAGTGATCTTCCTTTTAGAGGTTTACTGAACTTCATGTAGTGCCCGTTATGTTCTACAGAAAAAGAGAATAATTATTTTTTTTAGTAAAACTTTTTTTTTATTGAGAAAATAATACAATCTGCCACACTTAAGAGCAATGGATATTAGTGATCTAAAATCCATTAGTATAATACAAATACAAATACATAGTAAGTATAAATAAACAATTTATATGAAAAAAATTGGAGTTATCAAGAGGTGACCATCCTATTCTATACATGGTGGAGGGTTCAAAAAGTTCAAACGCCAGGCCAGATTCGAACGGGCGCCGCCTGCAGATCTCAGGTTGCTAAGATCTGCGCCTCAACCACCCCAGCTACGGACGGCCCTTCCAGGCCTGCCTATCTTGGGCTACTGCTTTCCAGTTATCTGCATACAGCTCTTTCGCATCTTTGTTGATTCTGTCTATCTGGTTTTGGGGCTCCCTCATGGTCACTAGCCTACTATACTAGCATTCATAGTTGTGTAGAAGCGTTCTGATGGATTGCTGCGAGCCACATGTCCAGCCCATCTTAAACAGTTCACTGTTAGTTTTTCTCCACGATGTTTTAAGGCTCTGATCAAAGATCCCTCCTGTAATTGTACGGAGGACTTTGCGTTCAAATCTCTCGATTCTATTTTCTAAGGTACCTGTTATAGCTAAAGTAAATATATTAATAAACATATAAAGGTATTTGTATAAGAAATATTTATAAGCTACCTTGGTAAATCCTAATTGAACTTTACTCCACAGATGTTGATGATAAAGTTCGACTCAAGAAGATAGCTAGAAAGCTCCAAGAGTTACCAGCGTCTCCTTTTCTGGTACTAAAAGCCAGTTGACTGAGAAAGGCCTTCGATTGTTTAAAAGATCTTGTAAAAAAAAAAAAAGCCATAATATTTTCATGAATTATAACCTAGAACTGTAGAACATTTGGAGGAAGGTGTATAATATAGGAGATAAGCAGTTTGGAAAATTAAAGTAAAAAAGGCGGGGCTTATGATATACTCCGGACATGGCAAATCATGAGTCAATCAACGGCTCCTACTCTGTTTTAGTTTAGATTACTATAGTGGAAATTTCTGTTAACCTCAACATAAATCTGAGCTCTTAAGGGCGTGGTCAGCTACTATCTTTCCGGCTTCACCTTAACTTTAAAGGAGAGTAGGATACGCCATCCTTCTGGTCGTAGCTAATAAATAAAAAAATAATGGATGAAAATCTACATCGATTATAACTTATGAAAATTAAAATTTAGTATATAGGCTAAGAGAAACAATATAAAAATTCATATGAAGAAGAAATATACGATGCATCACAATATTTATTTGGAAGAGTTTTTTTTTGCAAATATATGAATAGTATGGTTCGACAGATAGACTCACTCTGCACCCCCGCTGTTGATCGCCCTGATTTGGTTTTCATCGGGTCCTCTCCTCCAGTATTTTGGTGGCAATTCACTTTCCGAAATGATGTACTCTTCATTCCTATTCGAGGCATGGGTCTTCTCGGGACCTGGAGGGGATGGGTCTGGAGGGGATGTCTTCGGGGTCTGGTACTTCTGAGATCCTTTTCGGAAGTTGATCCTAGGTACGTGGGGTTTTACTGCTTTAGCCAACCTTAAAAAAGGGATCTCCATTCTTGTTTAAAATCGATTTAATTGTTTCTGATATGTGTTGAAATTTATTTTTGTTTTTTTTAATAAATAAGACAGATGGAATAAACAGATGTTGAACACATTAGCGGGTAATTATTGACAAAATTATGTATTCTACGTAATAATAAGGATAATATGCTTTGTATGTTATTACAGGTAGGAAGTCGAAATAATGTTTGGAATGTAATTCTTTCTGAGTTTTTAGTTTACTTCCTTATATATATATATATATATATATATATCATTTCTCTTTGATATATAGATGATCAATGCATAAAAGTATATATATTATATTATTTACCAAAACTTCAGATCAGTATCCCAATGGGCGGCCAAATATCCTGGGAGTGATGGTACTGGGGCAGCTGACGAAGATCAACTTGTCGAAACAAGGTCAACACCTTTGGGCAGTTGGAGACCAAAGGTAAACCAAAATGAACAGGACAGTAGCAGCTGGCCAAAAGTTGTACAGGACAAGGTGTACGATCATCTAAAGCAAATTAAAAAAAAAAAAGAAAGCATAATTGAGTATCTGAATCATCACAATATTTTTTTTTAACAGCACATATAAACATTATGATTGAATGTTACTTATTTTTTATACATTACTATTTTATTCATTTTAATTTAAATTTAAAATTTTACTTATAGGGAATAAACATATGCATAGAGGGTGATTGAATGTTTTACAAGAGAATAAAATGTTCGAAAAATTCTAAGATATTGTTAGGTTCCGATTTCACATTTTTTTTCTCAAATCCCAGCTGTTTTGGAAAAAAAAAGAAAAAAAAAAGAGAGAAAAACGAATGTTAAAATTTATTTGGCGAGGCTAACTATTAACATAAACAACAAACAAAATTGAACATTAAAAATTAAATTATAAATAGGAATCAAAATAAAATTAGGAAATAAATGCTAAAAATAAGTACCAAAAATTAGAAAATGAACGTTATATATAAAGTAAAATATTGGCAGGTGACTATAGACTGTGGTCAGAGACGAGAAAAGACGTTCCCAAAGAAATGATCTACATCGATTTGTCAGAGAAAGATATTTCCGGTTGTAACAGTAGTATATGCAAGTGATGCGCATTCTCCTCAAGAATCATTAGTTTTATCTATTTATTTAAATTTAATTTTTTTTATTTATAACATTGTGTAGTTAGGGGAATCTTTTGCATAAGACTATATCCTGCCATAAGCAATTTTTATCTTATGGATTCGAAATTATCAAGATTTTCTCAGTAGTTTTATTTCGCAGCACCGTCGGCCAAGTTTTGGATTCAAGTTTGTAAAGGATTTTTTTTTTTTTTGTTCCCACTATATATTTTTTACTTCGGATTGTTAACTCAGTGGGTTTCCTTTACCTAAATTTTGAATGAAATTCTTCCAGACCACCCTGTCGAAACCCCATTTCTTCCTTAGACCGTGCCGAATCAAGGATTCATCCATTTCATTGTCCCAGGTTTTTCTTGGTCTACCTCAGGTTCTTCCTTTCGGCTATTTTCCACAAGATCAACTCCCTTGATAATCGTCCTTCAGGCATTCTTTTTAAATGTTGATAACACTTCAGGCGATTTTCCCCAATTTACTACACAATGTTTTTTGCAACTTCAACCTTCTCTCTTACTGTTACATTTCTGATTATATTTATTCTGGATACCCCTGCGGCTAGTCACCAGAAGTCCATTTACGTAGCCAGGAGTTTCTTCCTTTGGTCAGGCCAGGACGTGACTTTTCTTTATTTCGTCACTAAAGATTATGCACAGGATGTAATCTAAAGATGAAAGTACTAAAAAATTATTGAAGAATTGTACAGCATAGTCTCAGTGAATCCGAAAGGGCAACACATTCAGGTTGCTTTAATCAACCTCTGTAAATAAATACTTAACTTAGTCAATTTGGCTTAAGCAGAAGGACAGTAGACTTTAAATAATTGAACTATCTGTATTAACTTCTCGGAAAACCTACAATAAACAAGAATAGAAGATGTAATGACCAGCCTCAGGATAGGACACATTAGTGGCTTATGAAGAGAGGAAACTCCACAGAAATGTATATCTTGTGGGATACTTTTAACAGTAATGTACATCCTGGCTGAGTGCTGTGTCTATGACAAAGAATGTGAGGAAATTAGACGGGGGACCAATACAGAAGAAATACTAACAAATAGTAAAATGGCAGCAGGAAAATTGTTTTTGTTTCTAAAATAAATAATATGTCTAGTAAAATTTAAATCTATATACTTATATCTTTCGACTTTTTTTTCATAAATCATTTGTACTGGGAAAAAATGACCTCAGTGGTTAAAGAGCCCAAAATTATTGTAAATAAATAAAATAGATCGTATAAACCTTGGAAGAAAATGTTGTGATATGGTTGCTTAAGTTTCATTTTTGTTTTATTAATGAAATTCGATTGTTTAAACAACATGCATTGCATTAGAACCAATGTATACCGCTACAAAATAGGAAGTGGAACTATGTGGAATTGATTTCATTAATTCGGATTATATACAGGCTCATATAAACTGCAGATAAAAATTTTAAAAAATCCTTTCCTGATTTTCAGGCCTACTACTATACCTATTTATTACTATAGTCCAGCTTCTACGATCTTTTTTATTTGTCTAGAAATAGTAGAAAAGTAGCTTATTTGAAAATCTAAAGTGTGTCAACGTAAAAAAGAAAACTAAAATAAAGAACGAAATATCAATCATAACATAACTTACACATTTAATTAAATAAAAAAAGTCAGAACTTTGAAACTGTGAAACATTAAGATTGCACTTTCCTCTTAATTTTATTTGAAAACTAACAGTTTAGTCAACTAGGAGCCAGAGTAACTAAGCAACTAGGGTAGAAAAAAAAGCAAGAGTATTTCTTTATTTCAATTTCTCAAGAGGATTAGTTGGTTTTTGATATGGTTGAATTTATCTATTTCTTATTATTATTATAATGATTATTGCTACATATATGTTGTTGTGCTTTACTCCAAATCTCGCTCTTCCAACCACTTGTGGAGGTATGGGCATAGTTCAAGAGCCTGAATGAAAAAAGGCAGCTATTTCACCCTAATTTTCTAATGCATTAATGAAAAATATGTATAATTACTAATCAAAATGTATGAGTCTGCCTAGTATAGGGAGGAGAAATAAAAAATGGCGGCTGTTTAACCATTAGGATTTTTTTTTCGGAGCTCTATATAATTAAAACTACCAACAGGACTTGAAAACCTATGAGATTAAAGTAAATTTGCTAAAATATGAGCCCTAGTTAACTACTACTGCTACGATAAATAAACTACTTCATAGTACATTTAACTAACTTCAATTTGAATGCTAATAGACGTATGTATGTCGAATGGTTTTTGAGATATGTATTTCTCAAAATAAATTCACTAACTACTGATTTTTCAGTGCATTTATTATGAAATGTTGCTTTTGAAAAAGCTATAGGATTTATTGCCCTTTAGAGGACAATTGTTTGGTTTGTTAGGTCTAAGAATGTCGTTATTTTTGTTATTAACTTTAATTTTCTCTCTTATGAGGAATTTTTTTTCCTTATCTATTTATTTTGTCGTTTTTTTTAATTTATAAAGTTTTATATAGTTAGGGGTGTCTTTTGTACGAGACTATATCGCCTCCCTCTCCACTCCATAATCAATTGTTAAAAAAAATGAAAATCTTATATTAACCCATATTCTACTCTAAACAACTATGAATATTTGATTAAGAAATGATATCCAAACAGTAACAGTAAGTACTTTGTGACTCACCAGCAATATAATATAAATAGCAAGAAACCTAATAGTTTGGGAAGAAATATTACAAATATTTACAGGAAATACAGTTCCTTTATACTGAATTTTCAAAATTTATGGAAACACTGACGTTAATGGCAATAGAAATGGCAGCTCAATTAGCAGAGAGCTTTTAAGAAAGCCTTATCTCCGGAACTATTGAACTTAAGTAGCTCTATAAGGGCTATACTTTTAGAAAATTTACTCTACTTTAAATTATTTCTCTTAGGTTTCTAGTGTTGTTTCTTGTTTTAAAACTTCAAATGAAAATTTATTTTTTTTAACATTTTGAGTCAGCCGCCATTTTTAATTACCCTACCTATATATGACTGACTCACTAATTTTGACTAGTTATTATTCACATTTTTCATTAAAATAATCAAAAATTGGTGTGAAATAACTGCCTTTTTTCTCCTCTTAGGCTCTTGTACATGCAGGACTCCGGAAGATCACGGCGCATCTCTCTCAATCACGTCACTGGTATTAAAAGTCATGGAGGATGAGCGAGGGCGCTAGCCTCAGGTGTCAGGATGCAGGCTAAAAGTGTTTATTTGAAAAAAAACTAGTTCTTATAGTTAGCGAAAATAAACAATAAATAAATACAAAATATAAATGAATCACTAAAGGAAAAATAGATACATCTGATTCGAACAGGAAATGATGATACCACCCGATCTTTCCCGATTTCATTATGACTTCGTTCTCTATAGTTAAACTGTTGTATACTTGGCAGGAATAAAATTTAAATTCTTTATTCTCACCTCGAAAAACCCTAAAATATGAATTTTTTAATAATAAATTTGGCCACCCCCGGTCTTTTTTTTTTTTTTTTTGAAAATCTCAAAATTCAACACAAGCTCACCAATCTATACAAAACTTGGGGACGTAAATAGTAGTGATGAGCACACCACACCAGATTTTAAAATTATTATTTAAGCATTGTAGAAAAAAATACTTTTTTTTTTTTAATTTGTAGATCTACTACTATACATCTTAATTAATTCTTTGAACTTTCCGCAAACTTTTTTGAAAATCAAAATTGACTACTCTTAAATTAACTAAAATATGCAATTTATTTTTTAATTCTTTTGCGCAATACCCTTCGATCCAGTTCTTGCAACCCTTGACAGTGTACCCTAACAGGTCCGGAGGGTACAGTTGAAGACGCGTCACGCTATCCACCAGCCCAGTAATAGAGGACATAGAGCTACCACCGCCTTAGGGTCCATCGTTTAGGACCAGTGGTTCATTACCGGCACGCCATGACTGTATACCACCATTATAAAGATGAAATTAAAACTTTTTATATATTCCGGATAAGTATAGTTTGCCGTTCGGGGCACGCATCGCCTATAACTCAGAACCAAAACGCTTGATTATACGTTTGATTCGTCAAACGGCTGTTAGGTCTTTTATATTAGCCACATTTTTTTTTATCATTATCATTATTATATTAAAAAAAAAAATGAAATCGGCCTCAATTTGCGAATACCCTCCATATCACTTCATTACCTGAACTGAAGACAGCTTTGAGAAACGAAATTTTGTAAGGCATAAGTCCCTATTTCGTTTCTGGAATAATTCGGTTCTGTTCTGATTTCGTGAACATATTATAACGATGAGAACACAGAAGAAGATTGGTTTTGAAAAAGAGAAACTTCGGAGAGTTAAATCTCCTTTGGTATAGGTATTTGATATATCTTTATTTAAAATATTAATGAAGATGCCTAAGAGACCAAATATGATGGAATTGCATCATTAGGTATATTTTGTTTTTGAAAAAAAAATGTATCTAAAATAAATATTTATCAACATTATTTATGAAAGTTTATTTATTATTAATGTTAAAAGTTATAAAACAAAGCCTTGTATCTCTCAAATAGCAAATAAATAACCCGTAAATGTTTTAACATTCGATGCATTAACAGCACTAAAAAGAACAAAATACAGTAATGTAGATCAAATATCATAATAATATAATACAGATCAATATTATAATATAATAAACTATAGATCAAAGATTATTATGCGTAAGATATTACTAATTAATAATGTTTGTTTTTTTTAAATTGATAAAATATATATAAACATTTTGGATACATTTGAAAAAAATGGAATTGGATAGGTATAAGGTGAACTAAGAAAGCATATTAAATAAATATTCTAATTGCTGATATTATAAAATGATTATTGATTATTGATCTACTAATTCGATATTGTGGAAAAGACTTCGAAACGTTGTTAATACAAAAATAAATAATTTAAATGATGGAATAAATATTAATCACGAAATACCTTGAAGATTTAAGGAAATAATCTACCATTATTTAAGAAAAAAATAAGTCATGAACAGAATTCAAGATCGAACGTAATAGAGAGGGATTGAAAATTAGCTCAATTATGTTCGCGACCTCCAATTTTCACTCGATATATAAAAATAAAATTTAAATGTAGGCTTAAAAAATTAATTGTTTACCCCAATAGCACGAAAACCGAACATTTTTTAGTAACGTCAACTTTAAGTAACGAATTTAGTGCGATGGGGTTCATTCAATCGAGAACAAGGAAAGGATCTCGGTTGAAAGTTTTGACAATTTTCTCTTTTATGTCTTAGGTAATTGTTTCTTGAATTATAAGAGAAATAAAAATAATGATCCCCATTTTTTTCCTTAATTATTGTAAAAAACCTGTCTTGTTAGAATAAATTTTAATATTCATTTTAATCTTAATTAAATCAGAATATATTATCCAACATTTTTATTTTAAACATTTCTTTTGTTCACCCGCATCGGTTTGAATTAAAAGTGTCGTAACCTAGTCAAAATAGGATCAAAAGAGATCTAAGTAGAAACTGCCTAAAAAGAAAAGAGATAACTGCTTTGGAAATTACTTAATTATGCTTTTTGTATGAATTTCAATTTTTGATTGTATTCCACTGGGACCTTTTAATGGTCCCAATTTGGCTTAACTACATTCCTTCTTTTTAATTTATTGGCGCCAACTTCAAAACGGAGTGGATGAACAAATATATTATTCCAATAAAAATTGTTTATAAGTTTATCTTCTTTGGTTTGGTATCATACATGGAACAATACATAGTTTGTTTTATTAATCTTACCCTATCACCCGGGGTTACTTTGATCACGAATGATTTTGGTCCCAAATCACGCTTGTTTGCTGTTCTCATAAAAGAAACCCCATTTAATAAGCAACCTAAAGTTTTAAAAACATATTTCCGGCCAAAAAAGTTTTTATTTTGGTCGAAAATCAATTTATTTATGTTGTCCCCTTTATTTACCCGTCTTAAAACATTATTTGCACAATAAGTCTTGGATTTCTGTTTGGACTTGAAGAATGTATGAATTAATCAGTGGCATCCAAAAAGTAACTTTATTCCAAAATAATATCGAGCCTTGGCAGTTGTTCAGTCTGTTTAAGTTACAGTTGCCAGTTTCCTCTGTCACAAACGTTTTTTAACAAAATTTACTTTAGACAATCAGAAACAAAGGTAAAATCACTAAACTAGATGAACTTAAACTTGCAATGGCAATTTCCTATAGTTTTGTATGTCAACTTAGAAGGTGTCCTGTTGGCCTGAGATTAACCAGAGCCTGGGTTCACGATGGGTGGTGTTGGGAGGACCTATTCCACAGAAAACACAAAAACTTGATGATCAATTTTACCTCGTCAAATACACTTATTTTACATCATAATTCATAGAAATGAGATAGAGAAAGAAAATGTTGCCATATAAATTTAAGATTATATTCACCTAAGCCGATGGAAACGTAGTGGTTACACACCAGAGGAGGTTAGTAAGTTTTCCTGATAGCTGTTATCACCTTCACAAAAAAGCTCGTCATTCTCCAGTATTGCCACAGAAGATACGATAGGCGTCTGCATTGCTCTCTAAAATCTAAAATTGCTCTCTCGTAACAATAACACCAGGGGGTCGCTAGGGCAAGAATTGGGCTTACCAGAACGATTTCAATTTAAAAAAAAGTTATTTACTAAGAAGGAAGGGGGGAGATCTAAGTAACCCCAGTTTGCAGTAAGAATGTTTTGAGATTTTTTTTTTATCCTTGTTAAAATATTTATACGTTTTATAAACTACAAACTTAATGTTATTTGCAAATATCAAATATATTTTTTACAGTTTTTTTATACATATAATTTATTAAAATTCCTTGAATTTTTTTCCAAAGAATAATGTAATGGTTGAAAATAAAATTTTTAAAAAAATAACATTAATGAGTGAAGCTAATAGGAAGAACTAAGCTAGCCCGGGCCAAAGTGGTTGTTAGATGGTGTTTTTTGTTTCAGAGGAATCCTAACCCGAAAATATTTAACACCCCTATCCCTAAGAAGTTAAGTCATCTCTTGAATGCCGAATTCAAGGTGAGAGAGGCAGATGCAGTGAGTGGGCATTAGCCAGTCCAGGTGCGGCTGAGCAAGGTCGGTACAGCATCTGATCCCTGGAATCAACATGTGCTAACTGCTCCCAGCGATGGTAGCGAATTAACGATTACCATATTTGGTATCTGCTTCGGTTAATATTTTATGCAAAGATGTTATGGAAGATTGCCAGGAGATGGATACAATACATAACTTAAAGTAAGATGTACTGCATTGTCCATGGATGCGATACTTATTCTGTTTATACTATAATTTAAAGTCAAAACATCTTCCATTAATTTAAAACTCGAGGTTTTAGTCTTGTCTAATTTGGATGGTACGTGTCTGTTTCAGACATGCGTGTACAATTCCAATTGTAACTGATGGAATGAATTACGTCCAAAATATATTTGAAAAAAAATGAACTATCATTAGAATGTTGGCTTGGATCCACTATGGACAAAATCAATTAATATCAATTATTCGGACAAAATAAACATAATAAAACAGTAGATCTTGTTCAATCTTTTTCTTAAAAAAACAAAACAATGTTTTTCGTGTTCATTTAATGAGAAGCTAATTGCAAACCATACAATTCCAATTTGTAGTAAACGTTTGAAAATAACTACAGAAAACAAAACATAATAAGAATGAAAGTATCATGATAATTCACAATCTTTATTATACAAAATCTTCATTATTTTTTTATTTTGTCCGAATAATTAATATTTACAGATTCTCTCTGGCCCATCATAAATCACATCTACATCTGGGACTAAATCAAATCCACACTGTCAATAGGCGCGGAGCCCATGAGCAGTTGCCTACATTTTTGCATTTAATTTTCCAACTAACATCTTTGATATCTACTTTCCCTTTTACTTTAAAGATACTTCTACACGTTTGCCAAACTATTGGAAATTGGTGCATGCGCAAGTGTGTGGATGATTTATTTAGATTGGATGGGACAAGACCCTTTGAAAGCCAGTTATTGGGCACAAATCAAAAGGCGCTTGTCCTACATCCCCACGTTTGTGTTAAGTTTTAATGAAAAGAAGAATTTCCCCAACCTTTAGATTTAATAATTAACTTCAATTTACAATTGTATATTGTAAAATTCTATCGATTTGGTATAAACACATTATTCAAATCTTGTTAATTAACTTTAGCCGCGTGTTTGATTGAACATAGTTCTAATATACATTTATAAAGACTTTACATGTCTAGATAATGAAATTAACATGTTTCTGATAAAAATTCAAGAACAAAGATTAAATTTATTGTTTTTGTAGTACCATTGTTCGTTGGTTCAGCGCTTAACCAACGAACAATGGTACTACAATTTGAGATCTGCTGGCGGTGCCGGTTCGAATTTGGCCTGAGGCGTTGATTTTTTTTCATTGAGGGGCTACAAAATGAAAAACTTTTTGTAGACCCCCAACCTTGGTTAGGTAGTATAGGTCTCCAATGGGAGTCTTGACCAAAAAAAAAGTACTGTAAATAGAAACATCAAATATAGTGGAGATTAATTAACATGGAGCACAGTATAACTTTTACATTCATAATTTAAAGAATTGAATTTCATTTACAGTTACACAAGTATTCGGGTTTGCATTTTAAATTGGACAATTTTATGTCTGAGACAATAAGTATAAATATATATGAAGATCTGAAGTTTTTTTTTTCTTTCGGAAATCACTTCATTGATGAATATATGACATAAAAGTATAGGCTACTCTATTATTTTTGAATTATATAATTTAAGGAAGTCATAATCTAATTGTATACAGTTTTTAAATAATGATTATTATTATACCTTGTCATGAAATAGGCAACAAATGAATAGATTATTCCATTGTAATATAACCTCTTTGGTAACTTTACGGAAGATCACTCACGGACCCACACCCACAGGCAGGTGAGGCAATCTCAAAGGCAGGAAGATTAATAGGAAATTATCGAGGTCTTGGCTTACAGTTACTGGTAATCTCTAAGACAATCAGCGTGAAATAGGCCCTCTGAGAGGATGGACACCTGGGGTTAGTAAGCCGTCCCAATATTACGCTATCCTAAAAAATATCTCATATCTTCAACGTCACAAATAGTGTATAAGTATGTTCCTGACATCAGTATCTCCAGGATAACATAATGATAAAAACATACATCATATTGTTCTAAAGTAGTACGTTCTGCACTGGCTATTCACTTAATGGCCGAAGTTTTCATCAACTCTTCTATTCTTCATCATTCTGAAGACCCCTCAATTTGTCCATGTCTTACTAATTCTGTTATTAATTCATAGCATGACTAACGGCTGAAAAGTTTAAAATGTTTAGAGAGCGGATGACCTCGGAAGCCTTTCCTCCTAATATTGTATTTTTAGTGTTATTATCTCTTGAGAGATAGAAACATGTACATCGACTTATAATAATAATAATGTGAACTGTTTCAACCCATGAATGGTCAGGAGTTCTGTAGATTGTAAGGAACAATGGTTATACAAGGAGGTATTATATTCAACATCATGCTCAACTACCAGATTTTTCCCTTATCAAGGGTACCCACTTTATGAGGATGGGACCACAGGCACCTTGGGGTTTGTACCACGGTGCCATCCCCCTAACTAAATCGACCAATACTAATTGCTATAATAGAATGTTTTTAAGGTAAGATATGTAAGGCTTCTCATTTTACGCCGTTTTCAAATTCTAGCCACTTTTTCAAGTCTGCTCGATTAAACTAATATTTAAACTGAAGTCTCCTCTTCCTATTTTCAATGAAAGGTTCAAAAGGTAAAATAAGATCGTTGCTAATTTGGAGCATAGGGGACCGGTGACCTGTTTATTCTTCTCTTCTAATATTTTTATGATTTTATGATTTCCTCCGAGAGATTTTGGCGCGTCGTACATAGACTAATACCCACTAAGAGTGAATTGTTTAATGGTTTGATAAGCATGCCTTTTTCCAAGTTTATCTACAATAATAATAATAGGATGAGAAAAAAAAGTTTATCTAATTTGTTTTACTTAAGTCTCCTCTTCCCGTTTTAAATACGTGTCAAAGGAAGAGTAAATGTTATTAATATAATATTGTAACGATGTTATCGGGTCGATCGATTATAATTGAAATTATCAATAAATTAAAACAGCTGTTATGGGAATTAAAAAAAAAAAAGAAGAGTAACTCTAGGTTAGTTAAAAGTGTTGTGAATATTTTAGTCCCTTTGCAATAAAATAAAACTGTTTTGGTTTCTGTTCTTGAACCAGGTAACTCGCGATAATTGGTGTCAGAAGCGGGATTTAGGGTAAGAAAATGAGAATAGACTATTCTTTTTATTATTATAGATAGGAAATGAAGTATTGAGTTACTTGAAAGAAGAAGAGTTAGGGACAGTTATCACACGGTTAGGCAGCGAATATGGAAGATTTTTTGTTAATACTTATGAAAATGAAATCTACCATGGATGTAATGAAATCTGGCCAGGATAAATTGAAAAAGTCAGACAGTCAAGTTCAAGAACATTGAAAAGGACTTAAGAAGCACAGGGAAGCAGGTTGAAAAGCAGATAAGAACCATAGGAGGATGATATAAATGTGAGCACAGAGTTAGGAGACTCGATGAAACAGGAGGTTAAGCCTGATAAGATCAGAGGACGTATCGCGGATTTGCAATTGACACTAAAGAAGGATGCTCACAACTTGGAAGAAGACGTATCGGGAGCCCAAGCTAGAATTAAGCCTTCAACTTACAACAGAGGGTCGTCATAGGCAACTAATCTGTGGCAGTTCATGGGAGCATCTTCGACTGGAAGCTAGAATGCCCAGGAAGGAACGACTTCCCTAATCGTTTTATTCCATGAGGAGACTGGGTATTTTCCGGAGCGTGTAAGTTAACTGTGAGAAATGTCAGGACTTCTACTATTTTCACAACAATTTGGAGAAGAGATTGTGAGGCCCTCATCTGAGGCAGGTGCATGGAGAATGGTTCAGGACAAGAAGGTAGAATCTTAGGAAACCGATGCAGCAGCTCAGAATAGAAGTTTCTCAACTGGAGGAGCTAACTAATGTTATGGTTCCAGGGAACGTCCGAGAAAACATGGCTGTCGATATTTTTACTGACGGTGTGCGTGGTCTGGACCTAAAGCAGAGCTTAGATTACCGAAACCGAAAATCCTCGGTGATAATCGTGATTGGCTCGTGCAATGAAAAACTAGAAATGTGCATACCTAGAAATAGGTGATGGATTTTGTTCCTATGTCCTTGTTGAGTTCAAAATAAAATAGGCAATTAATGAAAAATGTTTATGATCATTTAAATTAAATTTTTGATCAGTTATTTAATAGGGAATGATTTGATTTATTACTGTGGGTTAAAAATTCGTATTTTCGCATATTTTCATCGGTTTAAACTGATAGTTTTGACTGTTCATAAAAAAAAGAAAAAAAAAACATATTTTCGAGAAGGAAATACGAAAATGATATTGGAATATAATGTATAACAGAATGAATAGAAAATTTAGAAATAGTAAATAGAAGCTCCTGAAAGAGAAAACTAATGACCACCCATCTTGACTCACAACTCAAATAACAGACTCAGGAAAGAATAAATATTAGATGAGAAGAAGTGATATGTTAATAATAACATCGCAGATAGCATAATACAATAATAGTTTATACATATAATACAGCTGTTTATACTTAATAATACACCCATAACATGGAGGCGATCGGCTAGACAGTTTCCTTATACACAGCTGCAACACCCAACACCTGACTCCTCAAATCGGCCTACTTCTAGGCAGAGATCTATTCTATAAGCCGCACGAACGGCAACCTTGACTAAAGAATTATTTCTAACATGAATGGATAACGACCTCCAGAATGGAACAGCTCCGACTGCCGGATGAGGAAAGGTACCCCGCGGCCATCACGACCCTCTGCTACCGGGAATTACATGGGAACCGGAGGCTCCGGGGTAATTTCCAGATCTTCGGGAGGGGAGCCAAGGGTCATTCTCGGGGGTTCATTGGAACAGGTGGGTGTGCTGGGTATCTTGATCGTCGATGGTGGAACTAACGAGTCGGGGATGATAACACTGGAGAGAAATCCACGATCAGGATCCAAGGGGGCATTGGAATCATAAAAACATGGGAAATTTGCAAAATAATTCAAAACTCAATAAACAGTTCATGAATATTTATACTACTATCTACTTTCATTGATTTATGCACCGCTAGATTCAAAAACAATATTTTTAAAAATTATGCTGAAATCTTTATCAAGGGAGGAATAAAAAATAAAAACTCTTCATGGCTAAAAAGACAGTAGATAAGTTTCAAAAAAGGTATACCTACAAAACAATAAAGAGATATCAGTTTATTGAAAAGTGATAGTGAATCGTGAATGAAAAGAACATCTATGTTTAAATATTCATTACCTGAGGATTTATTATACCTTTAGGATAAGTCTCAATGACTAACCACGGATTAGTCCTTACCAAGAACAAAATATAAATAATTCATGTCGTTTCAATTAATTGCAAGAAAAAATAATTAAATTTTTGTCAACTTTGGATATTTATGATTATTTTCCGTTGAAAAATAAAGAAAAGCGATTTTATCTCTTTTATTTTTCAAAAAAGTATAAAAGAATAGATGATGCCCCAATTGTATGGCAGAGGTACCGCAAGTTAATACCACTTCCTGAATATATACATAACAGTAAAACTAATTAAAATAAAAATATTTAATATACAGTCAATTCCAGCATTTACTTTTCATTTTTATCCGCTTATTTTCCTAAATTTACATCAAACGACTTAAGGATTATTGTAGCAAAATTTTTACAGTTTTTTAGCTCGTCGTGAAATTAATTTTAGTCCAACTAAAACTAAGTTAAATATTGTAACATACTGTTATTGGAATTAAAAGTTAAAATATCTATCATAAATTAAATCAAATTTCTTTCAGTGTTGATTCTGATGTCGCCCTGTCTTCATTACTCTTTCTTATACTACACTAGCTGGCCCTATAATGTATCTATGCATACATATAGGTTAAAACATTCTCCAGTCTGTCTTTGATCTTTGTATGTTATTAAAAAACGCTGCAAATTATTGGGCATTGCTTTGTATTTTCAGTTAGTTATTTTATATCAGTAACAAACAAAAAAGTTTGAAATATAGGAAGATGGTCAGGGTTGCGGTCACAAGTGAAACGAAAATA
>NW_027106339.1:239967-240354 GCF_000696795.3 Halyomorpha halys | reverse complement strand
TGACCGCAACCCTGACCATCTTCCTATATATCAATTTTTACGGTCAACTACATATACATATATAAAAAAGTTTGAAAAATTCATTTTCACGAATTCTTCGTTTCAGCCGCCTCGGAGGATTGTCAGGAAGGGAAGAGGTAGCAATGTTAGAAACTTGTGGTTTTGGGTGGTTCGGGAATTAATTATGGAGGGAATGATATCTGGTTCAGGTTAGATCGGTTACATCAAGGTCTTTATGGATGATTTTATTTGTGACAAAGTAAGGACCATTGAGGATCTTACAAAGGATTTTGAATTGTAATTATTGGATACGAGAGGAATTCGAAGGTTTAGTAGAGCCCCAAAGCTCAACTCCGTATGTCCAGCTTGGCCTTATTACAGTCATGT
>NW_027106339.1:234954-239367 GCF_000696795.3 Halyomorpha halys | reverse complement strand
TTTTTTATGATGTTTTAGCATGTCTATATAGTTATGAATTTTGTCTATCGTAGGTCCGCTTTGATTGAAATTTGATAGACTCTGGAGTGCTGACATTGAATCTGTATAAATTAGTATGTTTGAGTATTCACTTTCTATAGATAAATGAAGTGCTGTTGAAATCGTCTGAAGTTCAGCTGTAAATATTGTTGAGTATATAGGTAATTTATATTTTTTGGGTGTCCCATGTATTATTATTGCAAAACCAACATTTTCATTTTGTTTGGAGCCGTCAGTGTAAATTATATCATAATTTGAATATTTTTGTATCTTCTTTAAGAATTTAATTTTATTTGAGTCGTGGTTCTGGCGTGGTCTGACTTCAATGAATTTTTTATTTTATCATTTTGTAGGTAATTTGATCAACCATTTAAATAACACCAACAGCATATAGATTGTTCCTGTATTCTCAATGGCATTTAGTTAATTTTTGTATTAGTACAACAAACTGAAAAGGCAACACTTAGTTTATTCAGTTTAGCGTGGTGTGGTTAGTGGCAATATAAAGGTACAATAAACACCACCGTTCTGAATGAATGAGAGGAGGTTGAATGGTAGACAAGAATAATCTAGAATGGATGATATATGGTAGTTTAATAAATTAAAGGTTATAAAAAAAAATATGCTAACGGTTTATATTATAATATTAATATTAAGAATTAAAGGTTACAAAAAAATAATATTAACATATTATAATAGTTTTTTTTTTTTATTTCATATGAAAAACGTTTATCGATATAATATCGCACAATCTGCCACACTCTAGGATAGTAGGTATTAGGGATTAAGTACACAATCATACCATATACCCATACTAACTAAAGATAAAAAGTGAACAAATAACAAATAAATACAATTACAAATGTTAATATAACAATTATCTATTAAAATTATTATAGCTGCGTTTTTAAACACCCAAAAAAATATTTAGAATGGTATAGTGTCTATAGGCTTATTTGTATTATTTAATTTCTTAGAAAATTCATTGGTTTTTAAATATTCAGTTAATATTAAAAGTTTAATTCAGGACTTCTGAAGCCTCTGTCTCTGTCCCTCCGATGTTAAACGCCTTGAGGCATTTCCATGGCGTTATCTACTGCTTTGGTTGCGATTTCGGATTGCTCAGAGGATTATTAAAAACTTTGAAAATCGGAGATTTTCCTAAATATAGAGTTTAGTATAAAATTAAAGTTTTCTGTCAATCCCAAAGGTTCTTCAATATATTTTTGTGAATTTTGGTAATTTCTGACATAATATTATTATTTTTATAGTTTAGCACTCAGCACCCTTACTAGCTAGTGGCTCTTGGGATCCTTCGTGCAGCTGACCCACGACAGCTATTCGTGCCATAGCCTCTATTATCTCCAGTCAAATTCTTTTTCATTTTCCACAGCCTCCCCGATATAGCCCCTGGTCATCGGAAATTTGTCCCTATCTCGGCGGCTAATGCCTACCTGTCTTGGTGGGGAAATTACCAGCCGCTCGAGTAATTACGCGCCGATTCCATTGTGGCGGCTCAGTTTTAGGGGATAATCTACGCGGCTCCCGAGGGCAACCCACCTCCTTAATCATCCTAATTCGTAAATATATATTTTACAGAGGGAAAGGAAAAAAAAATGATGCGATCATCTCATGAGGAGCGTTCAATGTCAAGCAGATCGTTTCTTATGTAAATTGAAGTTATATAAATAATTATGTTATATATAAACAGTTTCCTCCTAGCTTTGTGTCCTTCAAAGGAATGCCTTATATTATAATGCCCGTGAATAATTAAATTTACATTGAACTTTAGAGGAGGCTGTTCTGCTTAGGATCACTACTCATGTTTGTATTTTTTTTTTTTTTTTAATTAAAAAATATATATAAATGGAAAAAATCACCCTTGATAGCACCACTACACTTTGTGATTTTTCAAAAATATATTAGTTTAAATTTAACTGATGTCTGATCAATGGTACGAGACCAAAATTATCCTAATGTACCCTGGATCATAAAAATGATATAAATGTAAGCTACATAATATAAATAGATAATAACTTTATATGTTAGAAAAAATTTCTTTTAGAAGTATACAGAAAATAATCACTAAGCTTTATTAACTTTAAGAGTCTGGCACATCTTGTAAAATATTAAAAGAACAATAATATTACATAATTAAGGAACGACACAAACATAATAATAATACATAATAACAATAGTAATGAAAAATGAAATATGTTCTTTTATAATTTACATAGATTAATATAGACACTGGCATACATAATATTTACTTTATCTACACTGTCAATACTGAGAATTGTCCCTATATTTTGCTGGTTACAATTGCATGTTATATATTGTCTCAGATACTTTTCTCTCTATATATTAAATTTTACGCAGTGGAGATGCCTATGATATAAACTGTTTTTGATAAATTTAACAGTGCTAAATAATTTAAGCGATAAAGTCTATATAAAATTCGATGTTTTATTGGCTACTAATTCTTAGTAGGCTAACACATCTTTTTATTTTAAAGGTAACTCTGTACGGCAAGTAGCTTTATGGAGCACTGATATTAAAATTTGATATTAGTCTATAGCATTGACGTCTATTGGAGTTTAAAGCGTTATTAATACGTGAAGACAGGCTATGATTTTCCATTTTGTTGTACAATGACATTCTAGTCATTCATTAATTCGTCCGAAGATAAGCAAATGACAATAATATTCCCTATTTTTTCTGGGACTAGTCCCTTTAGAATAATATTACAGGGATCGACAAGAAGCATTAGTGCCTTAGAGTATAATATAAAATAAAAATTAACTTATAGAACATAAATATAACTAAAATATAAATAAATAAATAGTATTTAACAGAATATATAAAATAAAAAGAAAAGAAATCAGATGAAATAAAACCAAATATCACTTCATAACTCTTAGCGTGACTAACTTAATAATATTAATGAAAAAGGATCAAACACAGATGAATAAAAAATAATGAGTAAAAAGGTAGGATTATTGTTTTGTTTAATTATTTACAAGTTTAAAAGAAAATCTAAAACATCAAAGGTAGGATACAAATAATAATAAATAAGAAAGAAAACAAAATCCTCTGACAAATCATAAATATTAAGGTATATTCTAAAAATAATAAAAGAAAAAATGATTGTATGACCATACATAGATGTCTACAGATTCTATATAGATATAAATATATTATTTAATATGAGATTATAAATATTTATGTTATATTGCTTCTATCTTTCTATCAATTTACAATTTTGTTTGAAGCTTCCAATTGTTCTTTTTTAGGAATTATAACAGGACAGTTATACAAGACACAATCGAGACAGTAGGTGATTAAAGATACGGTATTTGAAGGTCGGAATGGTTTTAGGGCAACAAATGAAGGAAGGAATAGCATTCCATTTGGAAGAGAAACGGATAAGGAAAGATCTGCCAAAGGCTACGGTTCGATGGGCAGTTACATATTAGTCTGAAGGCCATGAACGGGTATTATGGCATTGTATTGAGAATTAAAATAGAAGGAGATCAGATATGTACGATGGATGAAAGGATTAAATAACTTAGTAGAGATATTAAATAAAAGGAGATCAGAGATGTACGATGGCCAGCGGGATTAGATAACTTAGTACAGACAACACTCCTCATAAAATTGGGTGACATAGGTGAAAACCCTGAGGCTACGAAGATGAAACGTACTAAGCAATAAATCATTCAAATATATGATTTTAAAAAATATTAATTTTTATTTTTTGTTACATAACAAGAACTTAAAATCTGGCGTGGTAACTCCCCTCCTACTTAGAGTTGAAATTAGTCATTGATAATTTCATAACAGAAATTTCTGCAGTAGCAAGGAAGGCAATACTTCCCGGTATTAGGGATGGGATGGTTATCGAAATATCGATATTTTGTCTCCGATATCCGATATTTTGGTATTGATATTGAGTAACCGATAATATCGGAATATCGATAAAAAAAAAAAAAAAAAAAAAAAAGTCCCTCAAAAGTATATATAAATAAAAGAAATATTGATAATATACATACACTCCAATGTAATATATCTATAATCATATATTCAGGAGGAAATATTCGTACCAAAATATAATATGGCAAAGATTTGCCAATGTTATTTAATCCAAATATCGATATTTTGTTAAAGAGAATCTTCAAGCTTATTAATAGTATTTCGATATTTAATATTGATTATTCATCGTATTCATTTCGATATTTGACATTTTTATAATTATTTATTTCTAACGTTAGTAAAAGTATTCCGATATTGTATTATCAAAGGATCGATATATTGTTTCAATACTTTAACATCCATTTGATCTTTGATAATGTTATTTATATCGATATCGATAAT
>NW_027106339.1:233249-233884 GCF_000696795.3 Halyomorpha halys | reverse complement strand
AAAAATAGTTTTTCGATATTTTAAATTGATAAATTCATATTCCTTTCGATATTCGACATTGTTATCAATATTAATATCAATATGGTAGATTAGAAAAAGTATTTCGATATTTTTTCATCGAAATATCGACATATTATGAAAGAAAACTATAATATTTTATGAAAAGCTAAAAAAAGGTATATCGATATTTTATTTTGATAATTTCATGTTCCTTCCGATATTTACGTTGGTATTAATGTCGATATCAACAATTAGGAAAGTAGTATCGTAATATTGTTGCTTATATTCCATATCGATATTACAACAATACAAAATATCAAAAAAAATATGTAATTATTAATATAAAATATCGATATTTCTATTATAATATTTCTATATGTTATTTTAGTCATTATAAACAAAATATCGATTTTTCCGAATATTGTTTATATTCCATATCGATATTACAACAATGTAAAATATCGAAAAAAAAAATGTAATTATCAAAATAAAATATTAATATTCCTATTTTAAAATCTCTATATAATATTTTAGTCATTTTAAACAAAATATCGATTTTTCCATAAACCAATATCCGAATATTGTTTATATTCCATATCGATATTACAACAATGTAAAATATCGAAAAAAATATG
>NW_027106339.1:221064-232847 GCF_000696795.3 Halyomorpha halys | reverse complement strand
ATATCGATATCGATATTGCTATCCGATATCGATATCGATATCAATATCGATATTTTTCTTTCGATATCCCATCCCTACCCGGTACTAATTCTCTCAATGAACATTTCAGTCGACAAGTCGATTAACTAAAATTTCAACCGTTTCCGAATAAGTATTTTTAACAATATTTCTTGTCACAAAATATTTTACATATTTCTTGGCAAACGTATGTCAGAAATATTAAACTCTTATAGAATTCATTATCAATTTGTTTCAGCGTCTATAGGGACTCAGTTAAAGGTAACCAATGCCAGCCAATAGCACCATGTCACTAGTTCCTCTTACGAGATCACTTCAACAATCACTTATCTGTCACACCTTGCGTCTCCAGGACAACTCAGCATAATGACAGTAATTACCCGGAAACTCGGCCATAAACCGTATTCAATTGTCTTGGACAACCCACAATTTGTAACGCCTCCTGCAAGGAAGGGGAGGTCGTAAAAATTAATTTCTTCTCCTAGAAATTGATTCGAATTGTCTAGAGGAAACCTATTGACAAGCTATTACTACATTAATAGCACTCCTAGTACTTTCAGCTCTAGCACCTGCCTTGAATAACTTTCAATTGATGCATTTTTTTTTGTTATATCCATTATCAGGTATCTAATCATACGATAGTCTGTGATAGTTAATCTGTGGAAAGTAATGAAGCAGACGACTTTTTTCTATAAGCTATAGCAACATAGTGCACTCTTTCCTACTCTGTAATACGAGGGAAAGAGTAAGTTTTCTATATCTTCCACATTCCATATGGACTATAAGTAACATAATTTAGCCGTGTAAATAAAGGAAAAGTGTAAAACAATTTTTCACAAATAATTGTTAGTATTGCTAGTATTACATGAACGGTCTTTTTTCTGATTCGTTCCATACAGTTTCAGTTAAAGTTTCCGCTAAAAATTATTCTATTTTTGTTTATAATTTCTTCTTTAAAATGACCGATTCCGATTTTCAAATCTCTGGATGGCCATTCATCTGATCATAGTCCAGCTCTGTTTTTTTTTGTTTTGTGTTTTACATTCAAGCTTCTTTCCTAAGCCCTTCTCCTCTTCATTGATTACAGGACAATGGATTAGTACAAATTTATATATGACTTGGAAAATAAACCAGACCTGAAAATTCCACTGAAGACAAAATAAGATATGGACGGACCTATAGAGGAACTTACAGCATCAATAAGAATTAGTATAAATGATAACACTTCAACTAATAAAATTAATCACTATCAACAGAATGGCCTACAATACACGTTCGTATCCAACTATGAGAAAACGCTGAGCAATATTGAAGTGGCATAAGATCATATATTCAACAGACTAAACTATTAAACCTAATTGACTAACGAAACTGTACCTAACTTACAAAAATCTTACAACTACTGATAAATGATTATGGAAAACTAGTGAGAAGCTGCTGAATTTCAGAGATTTTAACAAACTCGTGGATTTGACCTAATTACAAACCATATTATAAAACTCGAAAAGCTATCCTTTTCGTCACCTAGATAAACAAAACTGTACTGCGTTCCACTTATTTCTCTGACTCATTGAAATTTTCTATAGTTTAACAGATACCCAAACCCAAATGCCACCCCATAGAAAAAATCCTGGAAAAGCTAAATTTGGAACGTCTGTGTCCCATCGTAGATTCTAATATGATAATCCCAGTTATAATAATGATCACCAGTTTGTAATCCGAACATTTCACTCCATTATTCAGCAATGTCATCGAGTGGTGGAAAATGTCTTCTCTTAATTGGAAATAATAATGCACTGTGCAGGAGTGTTTTTTGACTTAAACCAGCTTGGTGAGTTTGGCAGCTGAGACTGGTTAAAAAACTGCAAATTTCTACCTTCTACACACTTTATCATCATTCGTTCCTATCTTACTGATAGTTTATGAAAGTGAACCCCAATAATTACCTGTGATCTCAGGCTGGTGTTCCTCAAGGTATTTTATAAAGTTGACAATCTTTAGGTAGGTCTTACCTAGAGCTAACGGCAGCATTTGTAGTTTTAATTATGTAAAGAAATAGGTACCGTACATCTATAGTTCAGGGGATGAGATAAAAATAAATATAGAAAAGGAAGTATTATTCATTAAATATAACAATTCTTTATCCTCCCTTTTTTAATACTTAATATGTATTACATTAGCTGCAATATGTATAGCAATAAAAATAAATGAGTTTATTTCATGATTCATGAGTTCAGTAAAACTGGCGATTTTTACTCTTTTAAGCTTTCACTAAGACTGGAAAATCGGCGTGATTTTTTATCTCACCGTAAGATATTGGAGTAATGGCCTTGATACGCCAAGTAGCCTGCAGCAGAGGGAAAAGAGGAAAACATTAAAAAAAATACATTTTATCCTTGAGGAGAATGTGGAAGTTCAGTTGAAAGTGTCTTCGCAGCTCCAAGAGGCTCCAAGTTTCTAGTTTGCGTAACTATTTATTAACTTTTAAGTTTTACTCATATTAATTATTCAAATACTTCAATTATTTCAAGAGAAGAGAAAAATATAAAATATTAAAATGAGACTTTTAAGGACAATATCTTTCTAAATAGGTCAGCGTCAATGGAAGATACTAGATGTCAATATTTCTCATTATCAGATCTGGTGAAATATGAACATTTAATAGATGCTACTGAACTTAAGGTATACAAAAGATGACGAACAGTGGTGGGAACTGCGAAAAAAACCTCCAAAATGAAATCCGTCTAATCATGTTGAAGAGTGTGGTTCCTCACACTCAAATAGCTATAAAAGTTATACATCATACTTGGTTCTTCCATCAAGCAATATTTGTGATCTACAGACCTAATCTTAAAGACATTATTTCGGCGTTGGGAAAAAGTGAATTTTTACTAGTTGTAGTTATTTTGTTCTAAACCATCCAAGAAAAAATATTTCGACCGAGTCAATATTAATCTCTTGGTATTGCCTTGGCTTTTTCTTCTAAGTATCCACGGTCATTTACAATTTAATACTGAAAAAATTCATTTTTGCATATTTTTAATAGACCAGAAAAAATAGGCTTTATTGATGTTTATGAAGAGACTATTTTCCCATAAAAGCAACTATTGTATGAGTTTCATAGCGTATCCAGACATATGAAATCAGGGGCCTCAAAATAAAAAGAAAAAAAATTCTATTGACTTCAGCACCCTGAATAATTTAGGAATCCATGAAAATTATTAGAAGATTTGCACAATTTAGGTTTTTATGTAAAAACAGCTGTTTTTCACCAACTAACATAAAACATAAATAAACACAACATAACATAAAAATCCAATCGGGTAAAAATTATGTTAATACCCACCGTAACAGGGAACAATTTTTTTAAAATTATTTGTTTGAAATGAAAGCTAGGCAGTTATAGATTAAGAATTATAAGTAGAGAGTGATGATAAATCATTTATGCACGGATGGGACACAAGTTCTCAGGCCTTAAAGTGGGACTGTACCGCCGAAAGCTGTCTGATCGCGTAACCTATGAGCCATTCCATATGAAGTCATCCAAGTTTTACTAACTAGTTTAACACCTAAATACATTATAAATATATAATATTTATCTTGTTAGTAAAATAAATTGACTTTTCAGGTGATCAAAAAAATAATCTGTACATACTAGTTGGTAAATAATTATAGAAAACTTCATTTGAATAATAGTAAAATAAACATAAATTACTAAAATATCGAAAAGAAGAAATAATTAATCCTCATCTCAAAATAAAACTAAATATTTATGTTCCTCTCATTAAAAAATATCATTTTACTAATTTTCATAAATTGTATACAAAATGTATCAGTTGTAATGGATATTAGGTTTTGTGAACCAAGATTAATTCTTTATGATCTAATTAATATGAGTATTTCGGTTCTATCGTTTCAAATTACTCCAATTATTATCATTATAAACAGTATTTGTTTTTCCATTTACATATCAATAAATGAACCCTGAGTATACAATAAAATTTCTGAATGTTAGAGATTTCAGTTATAAGATACAACAGGCCATTGTACGTTGAACTAACACTGGTTGCAAAATTTATGAAAATATATGCGATTACAGGGTTATTTCAAAGCTGAATGAAGGATGGAAAGGTGGAAGTTGAAGATTACATTGAGTAGTCCATTCAGTTCAATTCGCTAAGCTAAAATAAAAAATAATATTGAATACAAAATTACTTCTTTAAAAATGGAAGCCTCCGATACTGTTGCGTGTTAGCTTATTAACAGATCTAAAACATAGACCGAAGACCAAGAAGTCGAACAGGCGATCCTCCAGGTTGCGCGATGGTATGCAAATCGTTCATCCTCTTCTTCGCGTGTCTTTCAGGAGCGGCCTATGTGTCTCGAGGTGGTTATAATTCAAGAGGAGTTCGGGAAGGGAATTACCCGCCCAGGAAGCCTAGGCCTGTTATAATAATCGCGCACGATACCAACGCGGGTCTATGATGCGCTCGCATGATGACAGAGAAATGGCTCTCAATTTGATGGAAATGAGTTTGGGGGCGCGAGGCAACCCTCAATTTTCCTGTGGAAAACATGTCCAAGGGCACCCCCTCATCAAACTGTCCACTAGGCCGATTTACATTAAACGGTAGGGATGCAGTAGGGTACACACTAAAATTTTTACTCTACATACTCTATTGCCTATACTAGTCTTGGGCAGGTACCATGAGATATAATTTGGAAATTAACTCTTAATTTTAAAAAAAACAAGACGTAATTTATTTGTAAATAATTACAATATTAAATATTGTGTAACTTACTAGAAAATGTTACAAAACACTATCTGCTCTTGAAACAACAAAGTAACCCCTTTCTCACTGATAAAGTAACGAAATATGCAATAAAAATAATGTTACTAAATGAGGTGATGAAATGAATAATTATTGTTTGGTTTTGACAATAACCACCTTTGGAGATATCATCAACATTCATCATTAGTGTTATTGCTGGTGATGTGGACTATCTATTAAGAAGATCAAATAAATTATGCCTTAGAAATAAAATTGAAGCCTCTAATTCTGGTAATACTATAAAAAATAATTTAATATAAGTTATGTCAATAAATTACAATTTCTCTTAGTAATGGTAAGTAAAATTACGACAATGTGAAATTAATGTAGATAAAAAATCTATTTTAGAGCTGTCCGCTAAGGTGGATAGGCGCAGGTCTATCAATCTGAGATCAGCGGGCGGCGCCGGTTCGAATCCCCACAGGCCGGATTCGAACCGGCGCCGCCCGCTGATCTCAGATTGATAGACCTGCGCCGTTGGTTTTTTTCATTATGTGGCGGTCCAGCACAATGAAAATCTTGACCCCCTCCCAACCATGGTTAGGCAGTATAGGACTTCAATGGGAGTCCTGGGCCTTCGAAAAAAAAAGTCTATTTTAATTAGAACTAGTGGGTAGAATGGATTTATGAGATTATTGTTCTCTGTGAAAAGTGTATTAGAGAACTTATGGTTTTTCTCCTTGACCTTCATCCTCTTCTCACTTCCTCTACTTAGGTTTAATATTAAGTTACTTATTAAATAAATCAATATTATCCATATATAATCTCAACACTTTTTATTACATAAATTGTCCAACGTTTCGGCCATCTCAGCCACCCTCAGGGACAATCTAAATAATTAACAGCTTATTTTATATTCATTTTTAACAATTATTACAATAACATTATCACTAATAATATAACATACCTTCCAATATAAATTCTCTCCTCACATCAAATTTTAAAAATCGTTTTGCAGGCTATTCTTCCCAGGTCATTAATTTAAAGTCAAACACACCCTATTAAAAAGTAAATTATTAGAGAATCATATTTATTATTAATATTACACATTATAATTGTTAAAAATGAATATATAATAAACTGTTAAATATTTAGATTGTCCTTGAGGACGGTCGAGATGGCCGAAACGTTGGACTATTAAGTGTTGAGACTCTATAGGGATAATATTGATTTATTTAATAAATAATTACCAGTCTCAAGAAATTGAAAAATTATATTTAAAATTAAGTTACTTATTCACTGAATATTTTAACTCAAAAAATTGTATTTTCTCTACTTATATTTTCTCACTCACTATACTTTATTTTCTTTTGAGTTCTATGTTCTAGGTTCTCCTGGTACCGGACTTTCTCATAGATTGCGGCAGCTTCTTGTTCTTTATGTAATGATGATCATGTTGAACTGAGTTTGTTCCCTAAGCACTTGTGTACATCAATATAATGCCGTTTTGAGACAAAAAATATTTTAGAAGAAATACTATAGAAAAATCTGCAACATATTTGGTAAAAGTACTTTTGTTCTAACTTTACTTATCTTTTTTTGAAGCATCATTAAAAAAAACAAAAAACTTCAGCGATGTTTTTACGGACTTAATTGAGATTTACCTTTTTCAGTTTGTGGAACTTCAAATAAAAATATAGATAGAAGGAATCAGCTATGGCTTACTGTACGTTGTGGAATTTGTCACAGAGTATTGACGTTTTTAAAAAGATATACTGTTAATATACACAAAAATATATTCTTGGCTAAAATTGAGCGATTTTCTCGTAATCAACACATACAATTAACATGTGAGGAAGATTGGTTTGGTATAATAAACTTTTTTAAATGTTAAAATTAATATTTGTTATAGAACAAACAATATAAGAAAACATACCCCATTTAATGTGTAAAATTATTCACTTATTATAATTTAATTAATTCCAAACCTTATTCAGTGTCAGAGTGTGGTTATTTTCGTTTATTTGGATTTTTTAAATTTATTTAAGTGTGAGAAGAGAAGTGAAATGAAGGTTTTCAGATTTACAAAGCTCTTAATGGACTATAATTTATAAAACATAATATATGCCCTACTAGAATAAAATTTTGCACCACCACAAACTAAGAATATAGGGAGACCTGGACCCTGTTTTATAATGAAAGCTAATGAATTAGTTCATAGTACAAGTGTAGAAACTATTGTGGTAATAATACTAATACTTATTTTTTTCATGATACGGATGACTATTAGTGATATTACAGGAATTAAAAAATACTAAAGTACAAACTACTATTATACAAGTCTGTGTAATTGAATTAAAATAAATCTGCAAGACTAATAGTATTAGTTTGTACTTTATTATGAAACAGGGTCCTGCACGTTTAGAAACGGAACTTTGCAGTCGTCAGACAAACAAAACTGTCTACATAAATACACTTTTTTAGGTAATTCCCTTAAGAATCATAAACGTCAAGTTCTTTTTAATGTAAGAAAGTTTTAATTCAATTCTAGTAAAATAAAAATATTAAAAAAAAAACTAAATGTATTATATATTTTAATTTCAAAGAACATTGTTTTGGTGAGGTAGTATTTTGTAAAAATATGATACTGTTGTTTGACATTGTGGTAACGCATTCCACTATTATATACAGGTGGGAAAACACTCTTTGTCAGAAAAAGTTTAATGCTGGATAAACGAAATTCAAAGTTCAATGACTTCATAAAAAATCAGTTTTTGTTTTCAAATGAGGCAGTCAAGAAGCAATAATTATTTTTAATCATTAAGTATTAACTGCTGAAAATTTACAATTGTGGACATCGCCTGTTTTTCCCTTTGTGTATAGATATATCTTTTAATTTCCACCAGTAAGTATTTTTCGAATCTATGTTATTATACAGTTATTAGTTATAGAAGTTATTTCTTTTTCATTTTTGTTGGCATCTGTGGTGTAGATGTACTGTCATATCCTTTTAGGCACATGGTATTTTCCTTTATCTATTTTTATCAACCATATATCGATATGCAAACTGCGAAAACATCAGAAGAAACTATAACTACCACAGAGCTGGTCAAGGGATCTTGATACACACACACACATTCTCATAAACAAATACATCAAGTATTATTAGGTAGCAAAGGATATTGGCCTCCCTCAAGCCTTGCATCAGATCTCATCTGATTATATTACCAGCCTGAAAAACAGGTGGGAATGTATAATAAAGATTAAAGAAAATAAAACACATATTTTATCTCAATCATGATCAGGTGGACTTTTTCAGAAGGGAAATGTATCAACAAAATATTATATTGCATAGGTAAAGTTGAGTATATGGAAATTTTGCAAACTGGGGTTTTTCCCCATCCCTAACCATTTAAACAACGTTAGTTTTCTGTTCTCTTCCCCAAGTCAAAAATACTTAAACGAATTTGTCACGTCACTAATTAAATATAAAAAATGAAAAACTATAATAAATAAAAAACATATTCATATTTAATTACAGCTCATTAAAAACGTCAGGGCCCTGTTTCAAAATAAAGTACAAACTAACACTATTAGTCTTGTAGGTTGAATGAGGTACGATTACATTGTCATTTACAATGCTTCCTTGTTCCTTTCAACTTTTTATAACCTATAATATCGCCAATAGTCGATTATGAACCGAAAAATATTATTGAATGTATAATTTAGTCGTTTGTATACTTGAATTTATGAACTTCATATTAGCATACATCATATATATTTCAGGGGTAAAGCCGGACTCCAGGAGACCACTGGTTCTAGTCCCTCAGTTGCAAAACTGGAAAAGCCAGTAGTGGTTAATTAAGAATTCTAATGACAAATGTAATTAGAACTTAATTGAAGTAACAGCACTTTGTCATGAGACTCCAGTATAATACTTTATTAAAGGCTTTGGGATCACTACGGTTTTAATCAATGCGTAGATTATCATCTATGCAAGACTGGACAATAATAAAATGTCGGTGGTATAAATCCTACAAAAGGGATTATTGAAAAAAAAGATGAAGCAAGGTTTTGAAAATGTGATTCTGTGCATTAATTATGGTTTGCAGGATTTTTATATTTACAAAAAATAAACATGTATAAATCGGATATATTATACAATCAAAATCAATCACAAGCACCCATTAGTTGGAAAAAGAACTTTTTTTTCTGTGAAACATGTGAAAAGAAATTTCATTCGGAGAATATCATAAAATCGATACCCTCTACAACTAGCTGATTCAAGTACTCTTCTTCAACCTGTATCCAATTATTCGAAAATTATCTTCTGATGGCAGGTTTCAGAGAACTAAAAGCTCCGACATTAAAAGGCCTTCCCTTCAGAGCAATGTATACTTCAAGTTGGAGAGGAAGCGGTGTCATTGAGATTCCAATGGCACTGGAGGATTTTAATCTGTCTAAACGCCAGGGCGGAGAACCGCCTAATTCCAGTGTTCCAGGTGATCCTGGAAGGACCTTTAGCGTCCTATTAGATTTTTTTGTCCCGATGAGCCGATCCGGTAGCTGGCTGGTCCTTATTCAAATGGTCAACAGCCGAATCCTCTGCAGTCGGTCATTACAGTTGCCCGTTGCTACCGTTGCCGCAGCAATGATACACCTCCAGCCTTTGTTTAAACAGATAATACCAGCCCTGGATGCTACATTATCTATGCTAATGGTGGCCCCCTATCTCTCAGGCTGTGCTTCTTATTTTCGACAAACAGCATGGCCTGAGGCGAGTACAGAGCCCACCGGTCGTACAGTAGCCACTGTGCCCGAATTATACACCGTACTGATAATGAGGGGTCTGCGGCTCCCGGCTTCTGATTGTTAGTACTCCTCCAGTCTGGTTTCAAGAAAATAAATTTTGGAAAATTATTTAATTTATAACCATTAATTGTTTAATTACATAACCCTTTCCAAAATAAGAAACCCGAAATCGAAAGCAACAACAGAGATACAGCAATGTTTAACTATTTTTTTTTCTTTTAAACTTTTTGTGAATTTCATATTTATCAATTTAACTAAATTCGAAAGGGTTCTCCTACCACATACTTTTTTAATCTGATTTATTTCAGAAATTTCTTTCACAATTCTCTTAATTTCAAAAATATTTGAGAGATACATATTAATCAGACTGCATATAAAGGTCACACATAAATAGCACACAAAGATATTGCAAAAAGAAATATTTTCGAATCCATAAATATGATTTAAAATTTAGAATTTTAAAAATATTTAGGTATAAAAGTTTAAAAGTTTTGTTTGAATGTTACAGCATAAATCGAGCACTAGAAAAAATCGAAAACCATAACGGAGACTCAGATGAGTATTAATTTAATCATTAAAGGATTGAGATGTTTTTGTTCCAAAAATAAATTTAATATAATTACAACGCATTAATGCGGAGTGAGGTGTCTCAGTGAGTAAAGCGCTGATTTATTATCCTGGTGTTCACCTACTTGTACAAATCTTCAAGGAACAGAATTTCCTTACAAAGTACTGATCCTCTTGGGTTATAGCGGTACAATGTTTTTTATTGTAGGAATAAGTGAGAAATTTAAATTATTAATTTTTATATTATTTAATTTACTTTGAAGAGTTTCAATAATTTCCTACTTTTAAGTCATGTATAATTAAAAAAACATATTTTTGTTACGAAGTGTATAATTATCTATTTCAGTTTTAGTTTGGATGGGAAAGTTCAATTATCAATTATATACATGGATTAAATTATTTAATGCTTTCACTAAAACATGAACTGTGAATATTTTTTTCTTCTTAAAATCGATTTCCTGTCAATATTAGAGGTGGCAAAATCTTGCCAGGTTTTTAATAATATTTAATTTGAAATATAGTTTTTTTGATTCAGATTATTCCAAAATAAACTAAATATTATCCAAGATTATTCATCAGTGGATGAGGCATTAACCTACCAGCTGTAGGGGTATTTCTTATATTAATATAGTATTATATTAATATGAGAAGATATTAAATGGCCTCATTCTTATCATTCCATTAAGTACTTATATATTTACTTTATGTATGTCGAAGATAATTTTAAAAAAAAATTAAATAATTAAAAATTTGAAATTTTTCTCTAAATTTATTTTAGAGGTTTTGATGCCACTAAAAGGTGTTGTCTTTAAGGAACACTACAGACGCTGTATACACGTAAGTGAATGAGAAAGTGGGAGCTAGCCTAGAGATGCAAATGCCCCCTGGATCTGTATACATAAGGCACCAGCTGTTTACGGCAGAACATCCACCGAATATTTGTTAATGTCGGCGATCTGTTTTCTCTCGTTTTGTCAAGATTGACTCTACGTCAGCATGCTCTTGAAATTTAAATTTATGCGGACACCAACCCTTATCGGGCTGGCTTCTGTCGACCTAAAAATTACGGAGAGATATCACTTATATTAATTTGAATTGTATTGTATATATATTTTTTTTTTTTTTACGATTTGTAGAACGTTAGGAGAGTTTTTTGTGTGAATTTACAGGTTAAATGCTAATAAATTTAAAAAATCTCTTTATATTTTTAATTATCTTTGATTTTAAAGATGTAACAAGAAATTAGGAACCAAGAGCAAATTGTCTTCTAGAAAAATAATGACATTTTAGGCATGAAGAAGGATATTATAAAGCGACACCTCTTTCCTAAATTTATTTACTTATCATTAGTCGCTGAAACATATCTTTTATTCACCTCCATATACACTATTATGTAGTGTATCATAATCATAAATATCACAGTTGTGATATTTTTTATTAAAAATAACATATAATGCCATTTTAGACTATTTCGAATGTGACGAATTGGTCCATAAAGGTTTATGAAAGCATATCCATGTATTCAATTTCTGTTTAAGTTTTAAAAATTAGTAGTTTTTAGTTTATTAAGTGTATTTTTGTAAAAGGTCTTACCTACATGTATAAAAAATAATA
>NW_027106339.1:197694-215304 GCF_000696795.3 Halyomorpha halys | reverse complement strand
ATATATGTTTGTTCGCTACAGAATCCAAAAACCGTAAATGAACCGTACTCATAGAATCATACTCATACCTCATCGGCACAGGCGTTCGGATATATTTTTTATGGGTAAAGTAACAATCAAATGAAAAGTTGCATCCTTAGAACCAAGGATATACAAAAAGGTCAACTTACACGTTCAAAGGTACCTCATTTAAGAGATAAATTCATTTTAATTAGGATTATTGTTTCATATAAAAAAAGAAGTGAGTCTCATCAGACGATGAGACTACACAACCCACTGTAGTAGGTACTCTTACAACTACAACTACTGTGGATACCCTAATTTTTCTTTATTGTCATTGCTGTTTTAAATATTAAAAAATAATCTTTACATTTTTATCTTCATCTTATAATACATGGAAAAATTGTTCTTCTAAAAAAAATAAACCAATTTTTTGCTTAGCTTATAAAGATTTTGTTTACAAAATTATTTTTTATTTTTTACATATTTTCCTACTTTCTCTGTATATTTATTCTAATGATCTGTCTCTTCTTGCAATGTTTTATGTTGTTTTCATTTAGCCCTGACGAAGCACTGTAAAGTAGGGCGAAACGTTGTTTAACATTAATAGTTTTTTCTTCTACTGTGTACCTTTATTGAATGGCAACCGGACTATCATCCTACAAACAAAATAATAAATATTGAATATTAAATATTTTTAAGTTATAATTTACTTGATATTTAATTAGCACAAATGCTTTCTGGATACCCTTCGCATGTAATACGTACACAAAAATTATTTTTGTATAAGCCGCTGAAAAAGAAGCCTACACCTCTGTCATGGAAATAAAGGTATTTTGTTATAATAATACTATATTAAAAAAAAATAAATAAAAAACTTACTCAATAAGATAACAATATATATGGATATTTTATCCCCCTTCAAAAACAAAGAACACAAGCAGACAGGACAGACCACAGAAGCCAGCTACTATCTAAGGATCGGATCTTCGATAGGGGACTTCGGCTACCGCGGCATCTCTTGTGTACCTCAGCCAGATCTTCTTCTGCATATCCTTCTCTTCGGCGAGCTTTGAATCGGTCCTCGAGGTCTCGGGCAATAAGGTTTCGCCCTGACTGTTAAATTTATTTCCGAGGGGTTCATTCCAGCTTCGGCATACCAAGAACTCAACAAAAATACAAAGCTTAGAACTTTGAGATCATATCCATTTCCAAGAACAATCAACCAATGCTATGGGTTGATTTTCCACTTTAGGCGAGTTTCAGACACTTGAATATTAATTTTAACATTTAATTTCCACAATAAATTTAATTTAATAGCATGATATAATAATAATAATAATAATAATAAAAAAAAAAATATTGTTGAGGAAAATCTGTGCCACCTACAGTGGCTCTACTACTAGTGCGCTCTATAATTTTCAACAAAATTAAGTATTTTATGACAAATTCTTGAAAGGAATCAAATTCTATCACTATTTTAAACAAGCAAAAATACAGATCTGGCGCTTCGAAAAAGTGCACAAAAATGAATAAATGTTTCGTCATATTATTCCCAACAAATATTCATTTATCTTAAAACAAAACAATATCTTGACGTTTAGTATTAATTGGGATAATATGGTTTGAACCTAACTTTTGTTTTGAAAAAAGTTTGAGGATTAGATTATATAATGTGAAAGGTTGATATTCTCTTAAAATACACACCAGCTTATCACAGTAAATTCAGTAGAATTTTTGTTCGTTGGAATGTCTCTGTATTCTTCTTACCGAAAAGCAAGATATATATAAGTTTTATCTTCGCTTTTCAAAATGAATTATGAAACAAATCAGCTTTACAATTATTTTCTATTAGAATACATTAAAAAATATATCCCATTCCACTGAAAATTCCCTACTTTATTGGCACTGGAGAAAGTTAGGAGTTAAATACGAGCTCAAAAACTCTTTAAGTTTCACTCCTAAGTGAATCAATCAACAATCATGAATAATAAGAGGAATGTCAATAGAGTTTTAAATAACGTTTTACCTATTATGAGAAATTGTGCTAGTTGAAAAAGTTTTAATTACTTAACATTTTTAATTGTTGATTATATTAAATTGAATACAATACTTATTTGTATAGTATAATATATTATAATACTCATATAATAATTTATCACTCTATGGGAAAAATTTTTTTATATATTACATATATGACCTAAAAGAAAGTATATTTAATGCATTAATTTTATATAAAAGTTTTATTTATGAGAAGGTTACATATTTCAGGTCATATTAGAATTTGCGATCCACTTAAGTAATGTGTTAATATGCTAGTATGCTAATGTGAAGTGCTCATGGGAGAGAGAAGTTTTAATTTGAAAATTTTGAACAATCATTATAAAAAAAGAATATATAAAAAGAAATGAAATATTTTTAGTTATTAATTGATATTTTTATAAAAATACATCTAATTTTGATCATAATAGAAACAGGGGTGTTGTGAAATTACCCATTGGTAGCACTCTAGTAATATTTCTATATTTGAAGGTCTCGAGGTCATCTTCTATTCAGGCATCTTGGAGGATTGCGAGCAATGAAAGAGGCAGCGAGGTTAGAAATTGTGGATTTTGGTGGTATGTTACATGTGGAACATTAAGGTCTTTATGAAAGATTTTATTTTTTACAAAGCAAGGAGCACTGAAGACTTTGGATTGTAAGGATTGAATACGAGAGTGAGAATACGAATTTAAAGGTTTAGAGGAGCCACAAAGCTCGAACTCCGTATGTCCAGTTTGTCCTTATTATAGTCAGTTTTTGTAATGGATTGGAAGTTTAGACCGTCTGTCTAGTAATTGCTGCCATTGTTGGAATCGACGTGCAGTTTCTTGTCTTTTCAGTCTTGTGCCAGGATTCCAGGTTAGTTGTTTATCCAGATGCAGTGCAAGTTAAAAAAAATATAAAAAAAAATAAAAAATAAAATGAATAATAACAATGAGATCAATGAAATCAATGTGGCAAGTCTCTTGGCCAACGCTACTATAAACTTCTGGACGGACTGTAATGATTTGTTAGTAGATAGTCCTTGAGTCAATGGAATGGAATTTACTGTATGTTTTGTGGAAATTATTGAAAGGATCTGTGGCAGTCGCTCTGATAAAATGTTTTTCCTGGCCAGAGTATAATTTCATGTTAATAATATAAAAAAAGGCATCAACAGTTTTAAATACTTTGGATTGGTATGACATGATTTCTTGAATAATTGTGGTTTTATTTTAAATTATTATTTTATTTTTTTCTAGTTCCTAATAACTCGATCATGTTTTTACGTTGTTTGTCGTTTGTCAAACAGTAAAGAAAAAAAATTCGTAATGTTGGTTAAGTTCTTACAGAGGTAATATAAAAGAATACATAAGTTACATACATATGGATTTCTTGTATATAAGGTATATAAATGTAAAAAAGATATAAACACTAATTATATTTTTTATAAGATTATGATGCTAAACTCATCAGCTCATTAAGTCCTTAAATGATCATTCCGTAGTTTTGATGACCCTAAAATCGTAAACAAAAAATAACTCAGTTCAATCCACTTACAGCTATGGGACAACATAAATTTAAGCCGTAATGACCAGTAGCTTGGAGTCGAGCTGACCGTTAATAGTTATTGTGAGAGCAGTTACTGTGTTGTTAGCGTCGAGTAGCAGTGGCAATGGAGCAGTGTCCACCCAGTAAAGGCTAGGGTCCAAATATTAATTGCCCTTTTAGCTAGCTAATGTCCTCTAATAACCGGGAGCAGGACCTTCTCCCTCTTATTTTTTCTTCCTCTCTCCCAAAACATCTATTTTCTCCTTCTTCTTTTTTTTGCCCTTTTTTACCTGTCTTTTCTTCTCGGAGCCATCTCATTTTCCATAATATAGTCGAGAGACAAGTTTTTGAACGTATGGAATTTGCGGAACTATAAGATAGTTAAAGTAATTAAAAATAAACTATCTGCATCACTTTTAATTATTTAACAACCTCGACTAGGTACCTGAAGAAATGAAAGTATAGTGAATGAAAAAAATAAATGTTTTCAAAACTTCTTTACCTTTTTTTGCATTTTTCGGATTTGAAATGGTGTTTTATACTAATGGTGTTTAGAGAATATTGAAGATAGACAGACCTTCCACAAACCTAGAATGCAATGACGTAATTTATAATAAGATTTATTACATACCACCTGCACAACATAATAGTTTTTAACATAGTCCTTCCCACATACACAAACTAGAGAAGACTGCATAATTATTAATAAAAAGATATTAATTTTAACGCACAAAATTATCCAACAAAAAATAAAATTTAAAGATATTTTAGATCATATAACATAGTGTATGCATTAATTCTTATTCCTAGGGAAATTTTCTTTTCCCGTGGACTAAGAATTTAAAATGTCATTTCATTTATTTTGAAAATGGCGTAATTTTATTCATAATCATCGAAAATATATTATTTCTAATATGACATTAATTATGCTAATTTGGTTCTTAAATTTGACACCCGTAGAAACCCAAGCACTTTATCCGTTATCCATATTTTTAAATTTTAACCAACTTTAACCCTCTAATATCTAACGAATAGGCTTAAGCCACTTCCAAAATAAATTAAATGACATTTTAAATTCTTATTCCAAAGGAAAAGAATATTTCCATTGGAATAAAAATTAATACATATACTTATAAAAAAACACTGGCTGATAAAAAGAAGTTTTTTTTAATTAGGAAAAGTACCAGTCAACCTATTTTCAGATTTCTGGGGCGCTTTTGTTTCATTTTAACAAGAAAAACCCTGACAGCCCAGCAATGCTTTTTTTATACTTATATTTTCGATTTAAGTCACTATTTTCTGTAACTATACTGTACTAATTGAATTGAAATCTTTTAAGTTTTATTATAATTTACGTCATATCTTTGGAACTGTGGAGCTCTTTATTTGCTAACGGTTGAAGTAAACCATTCAGTTGCATTCATTGACACAAAGCCTTAAAAGACGAAAATTGATATTGGCCTATTAAATGAACAAAGAGGTGGGACCCCCAAATAATCCTGACTTATGCCTAGCTGAGGGTAAGATACGAGCTGCCATAGATCACTCAGTGGGTACCTAAACCATCGGCACCTCTGCTCTACAGTACCCTGCACCTACGGTAACCCCGAGTAGATCTCAATCTCCACATGCCAGGTAGGCTCTCCTCTTCTCGCCGAAATTTATTGCGACTCCCCTCTCTCCCACAAAAAAACAAAACAACAAACCTCTCAGCCTTTCTTCTGTTCGCCGTCGTCGACACACCAAATAATATATGTCTGCTTCATTAGTGAGTGATTATCCTTTCCCTCCTCGAGGAATTTCTTTTAACGTTTCCTACTTTTTCAAGTCAGGGTTTCTTTCGGATCCGAAGACTGAGGAAACAATGGTATAGGCAGGAGGAAGAATCCTAACCCTTCTGACATACAATTAGCAGCGTTTTTGAGGATGCTTTTTTTTATGAAATGTGTAAAAGAAAAACTAAGCTAAAAATAAACTTACAGTGTGTTGTTCATAAATATTAATATCTTTTTTTATTACAAATTTTTGATATAATATGAATATTCAGTGTGCGATAGTCACTGGAAAAAAAATAATCATTGTAAATATAAAAATGTCTATATTGTATTGATAAACATTTTCTATAAAACTTCTTAAGACAATTTATTGATAGTCAATCATATACGAAATATTCAATGCGATAAAAATGTACATTCATCATAACAAAGTCCTAATCAATCGAGTTTTGAACAAGTTTGTATATATCTTGTACTTCAGTTTATTCCTCTCCTACTTTTTTTTGTTATGTGTAGAAAATGTTTTTTTTTACAAAAAAAAATATAACAATAATTATTTTAAAAGATAGTGGAAGGAACTAATGTAGAAGATTACTCTTTTATTAATTTGTATTTAATAGCTAATTTTATAATTTTATGAAAGAGTATTTACTTATAATACATTAATACATTAATGCTCGTGAAATTAATTCTTACTTTTCATTGACTTTATTCATTTTTTTATTTATTCATTATTTATTTTTAATGAATTTGACTATTCAGAGACCTTCCCCCACATACAGAATAACAATGTCTATAATTTTACAACTTTGTTTATGTCTAAAACCAAATGTTTTTATGTATTGTATTATTATTTATAGTGTTCATGTGTGTGTAAGAAATTATTCTTGATGATATAAATAAGATATTAAAATTAACTATAGAAACAATAAAAAGAAATAATTCATTTCGCAAGTATTAATCAATTCTGTATTTATTATATTTGTGTTTTAAACAGTATATAGTTTTGAAAATTTTATATTAATCTAAAAAAAATGTCATTATCAGACCTAGAGACTGAAGTAACTACGATTCTCGACTCGACCAAGGTCGATCCACAACTACTACACATACCAAATCTTCTATCCCTTACACCAGGAGAACTTATAAACTTATACAGTTCGAGAACCCCATTCCAGCTTTAGACAATTTATATCGTTTATCAGATTGATAGTAATTTTCAGCTCAATAACATTATAGGTATTACATTTTAACAAGTATTAGTAAAATTATATTGCTACTAATTTCAATAAGTAGTATTGAGCATTTAGAGATTAATTTTTAAATAGAATGTTGAATAAAGAATCTAGAGTTGTGTGTGCATCACAAAAATTCACTTACCAGCCTACTATGAGTTGAAATTAATGATAAGTTGTATTAGAATAGATATTTATATTATTCACTGTGGCAATGCTTTTTACTATTTTTCTTTAAATAAAATTGTAAAATAGATTATAAATAGGAGCACTTCCGGTAGGTCGATTTTAACAAAAAGGTTGGTGTTACAGGCATATATCCGCTCTATAAAATATAATACATCCGCTCTATATATACAATTTCAATTTTGCACAACTTAACCTTTTTAAGTGAGGCTGTTACCACACGGACACATAGAACAATTCATGAAAATTGGTTGTTTGGACTCGGCGGACCTCAAAACGTGAATTTTCTTCAAAGACCTGAATTCGACATTTTCACGATAGTAAAATTTCTCCATTCTCTATATCCCATACATAAGTAAGTGGAAGTAAAAATTCCTGTTCATATAGGATTTTTATCTACTGAGTCAATCATCAACCAAAATCATAAAATTCATACGCGGACTCCAGTTTGATAATTTATGCAATACAGAATATACTTATTTTATTACAACATCAGAAGGTAAAATAAATTGGAACAAAGGAGACATCACAACCACCATGCAATACTTTCCGCTGACTTCCTCCGGATGTTCCTGGAGATTCTGCCAGTACCCACAAGCCATTGTTTTTGCCCCCATGTCCAATATTTCACCATGATTCCTTTCCACCGAGAGGGGTGCCCCCTCCAAAAACCAACAGGTGACCTCCTCACCTGTTCCAGCTTACATATTCATAAGAGAGCGTAGGCGTTCCCGATGCCGAACAAAAGGAAATCCACCCACACGGTTCTGATTTATGGGGTTATGAACTTTGGCGGCTGCAGTCAACACACTATAAAATCGTTTAGTATTTGCTAGTAATTTATTTCCTGTATGACCTCGAAAATAAAGTCTTTTTATTTTAAAGTACTGCCTTGTCTATCCTTTCACTATTTCTTGAATGAGGTAGTCAAGGTATATGAAGATAGCAGGGGAAAAACGAGGTATCTCACATTTCCCTAAATGCCTCGGAAAATAAACTTTATCCTGAAGTCGTTCTAGAAATATAACCATCGTTACTTATTTTTGGAAACCCAAATTTAAAAAAAAAAAAAAATGTATCAACATGTTTTTCCTATTCTTCAAACAAAAAAGATGGATAACTATCCCAAACATTCCGTTTTCGAGATCTAACAAAGTTAATATAAATAACAAGTTTTCGGAGGTAAATGAAATTAATCTCTGATATCTGTTTTTGAGAAACAAGGAGAGTCTGAGAAAGAAAAAATCAAAGCATTCTAAGCACCTTGGGTGAACAGAAGTGATTAGAAGAATCATAGTTGAGAGTGTCACGCCAAGACCTATAGCAGACTGAGAAATGAGCTCAGATGGATTTATCATTTTATGAATTCATAATAATCGATAAAGTAGGTTTTTTATTTATTTATTGACATTTACAACTGTATATAAAATACAACAAGCAAATTTGAAGTAAGATCAGAATGATATGATACAGCATGTAGAGAAACTATCTAATAGTAGAACTCTAAAAAGATTTTACAATATAAGCTCAACTCCGTATGTCCAGATGGGCCATATTATAGTCATGTAGACCAGTCTTTTGTAATGAGTTGGAAGTTTAGACCGTTTGTCTAGTAAGTGCTGTAATAGTGAGAATCTGCGTGCAGTTTCCTGTCTTTTCAGTCTTGTGTGAGAATTCCAGGTTAGTCGTTTGTCAAGGTGTAGTCCAAGATAACGAATCTGTTCTACAGGGGTAAGAGCCACATTATTAAAGTATACTGTATGGCAGTCGGCAGGTTTACGGCGAAGAGTAAAGAGATTTGATGGGATTTATGTTTATCCTCCAATTTCGGCACCATTCATCGAGGGTTTTGATATGGGACAGGAGAGTTTGGGATGCAATCAAAGGGTTATTATTAACTGTGAGCACACATTTGTCATCAGAAAACGTGGTAAGGATAGTGTTAGGAGTTGTTGGGATGTCAGATGTATAGACGGTGTAGAGGATGAGACCGAGGATACTACCTTGAGAACACCAGCGGATTGAAAATAGAGGGATGAATAGGAAATATTATGGTTTACTTGGAATAATCTATCAGTAAGAAAGGAACGGATGATGAAAAAGTATATAGGAGGTAGGAATTTACGGAGTTTATAAAGCAGTCCCGGGTGCCAGACTCGATCAAAAGCCGATATATCGAAAAAGACTCCCGCGCAGTACATTCCATGCTCCAAAGAAGACGAGACAACGTCCACCACACAATGACATTGCTGGATAGTGGAGTGGGTTGTTCAGAATCCAAACAGGTGATCTGGGATTACATGATTGGAATCTAGGATGAGGGTTAAGGTAGGTTAAATTGAGAAATTACAATCATAGGAAGAATGTACCGAGGTATACCAAGGAGGAAAGAAAAAAATTAAGAAGTATAACGTAAAATATACTAACAAAAAAAACTTTAATAGAAGAAATAAAAAAAAACCAAAAGGTCTCCAGCGATAAGAGAATTAGAAATTTAAATTCTCACTTATATTAACACTTCTGTATCCAATCCTTAGAAGCCAAAATCTTCCGTAAAATCCCTGATGCTCCTCATTACGTCACAAATAAACTGTTCCATAAAGACCTTAACATCCCTTTCATTGCTATGCTGTATGTTCGTAGATATGCGTCTTTTTGTTCCAAACTCCTTACCCATCCTAATCCATTATTTATTAATCTCTCATCCTTAACAATCCCCGATAATCCTCAGAGGGGTCTGAAAAGAAGATGACCACGGGACCATCTAATTTAAATTAATGTTTGAAGTACCATCATTAAGTTGTTCCTTCTCAAGATTTTCAAATATTTGAAACATTTCACCTATTTACTAGTATTTTTTTTTGTACAGCTGTAAATTACAATAAATAAACTAATAAAAAAATATTAACATTATTAGAGATTCTATGTAATTTCAATATGTTCTTTTTATTTATCCTTCTGTTTATATACGTATATTTTGAGATAAAGAAATAAATTTTATTTATTTGTTTGTAATTTTTTTTTTTTAAATATTTTTATTTTAGTTTTTAGTTTTAGTATGAATGTGATCAGTTATCTGCATTACTTATTACCCAACAACGCTGTGGCAGATTGTAATATTTATCAATAAATAAATTTTAATATAAAAAATTAGAGCTGTAATTAGAAGCTTTTGCTGACTATGCTCAGTCAACAAATGAACAACCTCCATAACGCACCCTTTTCACCCCCCTTTGTCTGTACTAACTTGTAGCATTATATTTAAGTGAGATTTGAAGTTCCCGCTGCTTGACCTTGTTCTGTACTCTAATAACAGAAAGTATGTGAAATTCAAGATTCACAATTAAACTGGCAATTTTTGTTTTATTTTTGGCTCTAAAATTCATAAATAGAAAATTATATACACCAAAAGGGGTTCAAGCTATATAGTTCTATGGTGGTCAAGTAATAATTCTTAAAGAGTTCTTGTGATCTACAAGAAAACAAAATGTTTACGACGTATGCACAAGTATGATGAAGTATATTGAAGAATAGTAATGTTACAAGATTTAAATACTTGTACAATGAAAAAGAAACTAGAATATTTTAATATAAAATATCACATAGATCCAGGGAAGCTACGACAATATTGTGAGGTTGAGATTAGATAGATTTAGGCTTCCTAACCTAAAGATTTCCTAACCGGTTCAGGTAGTACTTTTTTTTAAATATGTTTGAAAAATTGACTTCTTTAAATAGCGTTACTAACAATTTTGGAAATAATAAACTTTTAAGTAATGTTTGGCAAAAACATTTTCAGTTTGGATTAAGTTTTTTTATTTTTATCCTCAACCTGGTCTTTTTTCATATACAGGAGGGATAGAGTGAGAGGTTATCCTAGAGGTAACCAAACAATTATAGGCAGAGCGGGACGGTCAATTATCAATTCTTCAAGCCATGATATTGTCATGAAAGAAAATCAACCCGTCTGACTCAAACTGGCTCCCCTAGAGACAGGTTGCTGAGCTAACGCCTCAACTCCCTCAGCTACAGCGGCTTTTAGGTGATCAAATCTAGACTTTACCAATTTTATTGCATTTAAAATTATCTTATGTATGACCCTATCCCCCTGCTATCTCTGTAACGCAGTCCTCATACATTCTTCCTGGATTAGATTAGATTTTTATTCAGGGCGATCAACGTCTAGGTTATTACATCCTCCTGGAAAGTTCATAATATAATTTTAAATAAATACACATAAACACTTGACAAATTCTAGCACTATAAATTTTATAACTCACTGACATAAATGATATGAATTATGAATTATTTAGTCACAATACAAATGTCTGGATGATAGTAGGGAATAAGAAGTTAATAAGACACCTCCTTGACTCAGAAGAGTAGGCTACGCATGTGGAATCAGCGATTTCAACGAACCATTTGATGATACTTTGTACATATTTTTTTCAGAATTCTTTTATGTTATCGTATTCTGCCTCTCTTCTAAATGTATCTAATGGTTATTATACACCATTTTTGAGTACAATAAAAGAATGAGTTTAATATACAAAATTACAACAACCGAAAGTAGCGTCTAGTAAAGATGACCAACAAAATATTATTTAGAAAAAATTAAGTCAGATTATTTCTTAGCGTCTTTTGAAACCCTTAAATACAATTTTTTTTACCAATCAAAAATTATAAATTTTTTTGAGGATACTTTTTTCTTTCGATGTCCCTTGTTCATGAAATTAATTCCTCACAATATTATTCAAATTCAACGTAATTACAACCTTTGAAGTCATGAATGTCTGCTATTCCAACCCATATGAATATCTTTAAGATTTGATGCTTTAACATTACTGAACCATTAAAAAAATAACGAATCGAATAGAATGGTGTTATCTCCAATGTCAAAATAATATAGCATGTTATTAAAATAATTTAGCCCGCCTGAATTAGCAAAGTTGGATAATTTTTTTTTTTATGGAAAGACAAATTAGACATTGTTTTTTCCTACTTCAAATAATCATTATATACGAATTTTGTAAATGGTCGAAAAATAATTTTTTTTACTCAAACATAAAACGCCTTCAAATTTGGTTCAGAATAAAAAAAATTATAATAATTTGAATACGACGTTATTAATCTAAACGAAACTTAGGAGAGGTTAATGATCATATAAACTATACGCAATAGTACTGCGCCTTCATTAGAAAATTAGGACCAGAGATATAAAATAAAACGTTCCAATAATTATCCTTGATTTGAAACTATTTTTTACCATAAGCTTCAAATCATAAAGATATTTATAGGTGTTGGAAGAGTAGGCTGTTTTCCAACTGTTTAAGTTTAACCTTAAATTTTAAAGCCCAGTAAGACAAAATTTATTTTTGGATTACTATCAAAATTCGTATTTAAGGGTTAAGAGGTGCGAAAAACGAATTTCAACATTTTTTCTCTAAAAAAAAAAGTATACCCCTTCGCTGATTCAGCTAGAGGAAATTATTTTAATACCGTACTTTTTTTTCGACAAATGGGTATAATAACATACCATTCGATTTTTTTTTTTTTTTTTACTTTATTGCCATATAAGTGTATTATTTCGAATTTAGATAACATTGTGAGAAGTTATGAATTTATTTGGTAAGCAGGGGACATCAACAGAAAAAAAAGTATTCTCCAAAAATTTATAATTTTCTATTTGTATGAAGATTAATATTTAAGGGAATCAAACGCTTAGGACAAATTTTACTAAATTCCTCCGAAATAAAATTATCTTGGTCTACTTTACTGGAAGTGACTTTCGGTTTTGGTAATTTTTTATACACTTAATATAATCAACAATATTTCGTTCTCATTCAACACACAAAAACTAATCGATTGTTCTATAATATCCATTAAATCCATGTAGAGGACAGACAGCCTACTATATCGTAAACAAATTCTTAAAATTGTAGGAAAATAGTCCCGGTGGCGGTCAATAAAGGCATCAAAATAGTAAAAGAAAATTATTTATTTTTAACCAACGTTTCGCCCCACTTGGCAGTGCTTCGTCAGGGCTGTTACGTTTCAATCTAACAGCGCTGAATATGTCAAATATTTTTGGACCTAGTATCACAAAAAAAAGCTTCGTTGAAATCGGTGATCCCACGTGCTTACCTTGCCTTGTCAGTGTACATGTTGACATGAGGTGGTGCTGCTTGATGAACTTCTTTATGCTAACCTAGATATTTAGATTCTTTTCTTAACTTTACAAAATGTGACAAAAGGAAGGATGCATGAGATAACAATACATACACTCGTTAAGAGGTTAAGAGGAGAACCGTATGGACAGGGCAGCGGCCAGGAATGACTTCTTCTTCCAGGACAAAAAAAAACCCTAAGACATAAACCATAACAAATATATCAAGACATATGACGAACAACAGCGCTAATTATTCTCTCCATTGTCTGAAGAGACCCAGTTACCTTCGCAGACGGAGACTGATAAAGTCTTCGACGCCCACACATGCCTCCTCGATATTTACGATGTATGCCTTGTGTGTTGGTACCCCTGCCTCGACCAATGGGATTAACTGCCGCTCATAAAGTGCGCCAACTCCGAATGGGTCCACCATTACTCAGCGCTCGTTCATATTTTGGCCTCCCACGCGCCTTCTAACAGTGTTATTAGTTTTTTGAAACCGAGTCTGTTTAGTGAGAATGTCTATTTCTGACATTTATGGGTAGTGAATGCACCAACGTCTTAAACATCTTGTCAATTACTTACAAGAAATTTGAAATTGTAATTTCCATGCATTTATTACTCAATAGAACTTCGAAATAAATTAAACTTTAAAAACTACCTTTGCTAAACTGCTAAAAACATTAAGTTGGGGATGAGGAGAAAGGCTAGAAGAAATCTGTTAGGTGAGAAAGATGGGTTCTAATGAGCTGCCTTCTGGCTTAAGCTGACTCCAAATTGCAGTTTCCACAACTGCACTCCAGTGAAAGTTGAAAATTTCAAATTAGGCATGTTCTATAGTTAATCTGGTTGGGCATAGGATGTGATATAATTTGTTGTTTTTCTGAAAAGTTGCCGACTTTGAAATATCTTGATTTGGTTCTTTTTGTACCGATAAATCTGAATTTTCATTGTCAAAACCTCCATTCAACTATCAACTATAAATTAAATTTCATTTGTAATTTATTGTAAATCTTTTACGAATTTAACAAAAAAAAAAAGCTACGCACATAACACAATCGCATATACCTGAAATGAGATGAAATTATTCCCGGTACATTTAAAACAACTCTTTCTTTATTAATAAGGTTGGCAACACTTCATCTTACTATATTTCATACATAGGTAAATTGAAATAAAATCTAACTATTGAAATAACAATCTTGAAAAAGCAATAGTTATCAAATTCTTAAATATTTAATATTCATTCAGTATTTATCACTATTTAAGATGAGAGATTGTTATTACTTTTAAATAAACAAAATTAAAAGAATTTAAAAATTTCGAGGGAAACATATTCATTCTGCAGTTGCCATAAAAATTCATTTTTTAAGGTGTCTTCAGATGTGAAAAAAGACTACTAGGTTCCTGTCAAACACATAACCTCCTTAATACGTTCACAAACACACACCATTTTGCGAAAAGAATTTATTTATTGGACTCAGGGGACCTTCTAATAAGTATTTCAGTTGAATACTTGAATTCAATATTTTTCTTGATCATAATACTTTTCATTACTATAGTATATATTCCATATATGTGTATGCAAAAGTAATAGCATGCTTTAAAAATATTATTATTAACAATAATTTTAAAAATTTATGATTCAAGATGGTCCTGACAGTTTCAACACCCACATATGCCTTCTCTTACGACCTGACAAGAAGTCGATGAGCGTGTCCGATCGGTAGCTACTGCCTCGCTTACACGGCGAATAATCAGAGCTCCGTCCAGAATGCTAAGCAGTTGCAGAGACTGATGGCTTCCATTGAGCCGTTCCGAATCTCCTCCGGCCTACGCCTGGTACACATCATCCTCGAGGCATGCGATCTCACAAGGGTGTGACAACTTGAGTTCCCTATAATCACGTCAAGGTAACCGGTCAAACTAATTGCAGGAATGCTTGTAACGTACATTGTACGGTAAATATGTTGTTTTTTTGATACCCTATTTGGTTTCTTATTCCCAAAAGTAAACGTTTGTATTCGTTAAATAAAATTTAAAAAAAAACAACATAATATTTGAGATTTACTTAAGATATATTTCAATATCACCTGATCGGCCTGATAGGCCTTGCTTGGATTTTATAGCATTTCAGATATTCGATATTAAATTGTATCTGACAATCATTATAACTTTATGTCTTTGGCTTCACCAAGATCTTCAGGACAGATGTAATTGATTTTCTAAAGAATTTTAATTATAAATGAATAACGTTGCCTTTTTATAAGTTAGATAGGTAATTTTATCGTATATTGTAAGGAATAAGCATCATAGTGAGTAAAAAAAAAATTAGAATGAAAGAAGAGAAATAGAAAAAAGAAATTACTAAAAAGAAAATACTAAAAAAATAAATAAGATTACACAAAAATAATGAAAGAAATTTACTTCCACAAGTAGTTAAGGTATGATCCAAACGTTATGTGATTTACTGACTACTTTTTAGTGAGGTAATTTACGAGCTTTACAATCATACATCCATAGATCCGAAAAAAATTGTCTTTTGTCTTATTTATAAGAAATCAATATTAAAAAATCAATGGCAGTAAGAACCCCTGATTAATATTATCGTTATTAAAAAGAACACCATTGAAACCATTGTTCTTGGCAACGTGATATTTGGTTACCTCCTTGAAGCTGTTACTTGATAATATACTTAACTTATTCTTTTAAGTAACGCAGGGTTTAAAAAAATAAAATTTAGATTTGTTATTAATTAATTACTTATTTTTGTCAAATTACCTTACCACCTAAGTCAGGAGAAAAATGCATATTTCAATAAAAATATGCATTTTCGAGTCCCCTCAGACCAAGAAAAAGGAAAATAATTTGGTCATTTATCTGCCTGTGCTACAATTGGCCTTTTTTTTTCTATTTTTTAAAAATAATTTTGACCCTCAGTGCCTGTGTACCAAATCGGGCACTTTGCGAGATCGGTGATGAGCACCAAAACACTCCTCACAACAATGAAGACAGATTACAATTTTGTGCTTTAAGTGGTTTAACGTTTCAGTTACAACACAAATCTTGAGAAAAAGAAAAAAAAAATTTAAGAAAAATTAATTTCACTTGCGCATTACTCAAAACATGTACATTATATTCTAAGCAATGAATATGCTTATTTTAAAGATAAAACAAACTGAATTAAAGTTCCTCTTCCTTGTTTCAACTATTTATTTTATATTGTTAATAAATCAAAACAAGGTTTCGGGGTTGTCACCCCATCTTCAGGTCTCTGATTAAACACCTATATATAATTACATTATGTTTCTCCTTATAATGCTAGGATTCCTGATAACAACATATTATTGTTACAATATAAAATTTCTTTAAATAATTAAAAAAAAAGACACATTCAATCACTAGTTCTAATTAAACTGAATTTTTTTTTTCAAAAGAAATGACTATCGAGACGGAAAAATATTAGGAGATTTTTGTTTCATATTTTTACTTTCCCTGCCATCTTAGTAAGGAAGGAAAGTTTTTTTTTTACAATGGAAAGATAATCTCTTGAGTCCAAATAAACATTTTTGGCCATTAGTCTTACTGTGTGCCTGTGTTTGTGCCATCTGTGTTTTGGTTTCACTCTTTACTGTGAAAGAGAAAATCACCTCTTTAATAGATGGACCAATTTAGTTGCTTCTTTTTTTTTACATTTTTGATCCTCAATGCTTGTGTAAATAATAGTATATTTTATGCGTGATGGGCGAAAAACCTCTTTTTCTCCTGACGGCAGCGCCAAAACAAGTATAAATATTTCCATGACATAAATCTTCCAGTAATAAAAGAAAAAATTATTAGTGCCGAACTACAAAATAGTACTTTTTATAGATTAATTAACCTGAGATTCCGGCAGAAGTTAATGTTAAAAAGCTAGAAATAGTTTTAGTATGTTCATTTTAAGTCATTTAATTTATCTTAAATTTATCAGATTATATGTAGGCCAGGGTGGGGACTGTGGTCCTCGGACTGTTAGCCCTTTTTTTCAGTTACTGGCCTATAACTTAAAAAAGGTGGACCCGATATTGCACTATTAATAAGATTTTTGTTTTAAACATTTTATTAAAACTGTTGTGCTGCCCAACTTCATTGGGTTGCCTCATACTTAGTTGTTGTTGTCTGGGGCTTAAGGGCGTAAAGCCCTGAGGTCATCAAAGCCCAACCCCTCATACATAGTATACTTAACATTATTAAAGAACAATTTTTTTTAAGCCAATTAATATAAATAGTGGGAGCATAAAACAATATAAATAACACATTATAAAATGTTGAATTATGTGCTGAAATTATACATGATTTTTATTTTTTTTAATTATTATTTATTATTTCTTCTATACATATTTAAATTTTTTTTCTAGCTTTTATCGTTCTTTATATGTGTGTTTAATTTTTCAATTATTTTAATTTTTAAACTTTCTTTCTTTTTTCCATCAAATGTAAAACAAAATTATAGTTAAAAGTTATAAGTAAAAATTATATAAAAAGTTTAAATATAGTTAAAAATATTAATACATAAAAACCCAATATTGTCGTCCACATTTATAATCTACTAAAATTCAACTAATCCCTCTAATACATCCATTCAAAACTATAAAAGTAATAATTATAAAAAGATACCAATAATAAGAAAAAG
>NW_027106339.1:179415-191698 GCF_000696795.3 Halyomorpha halys | reverse complement strand
ATATATAGAAGTAATAAATATATGTATTTAAAAAAAACAAGGATAGTTGAATGAATATATACGAATATACGTTAAAATATCTGTTTCATTATTTACAAATATAAATTAAAATAATTCACTTTGCTTTAGGAGGAAGCTTTTACATAACACAAATCTAAAAAAATTTGAATTTAAAATGTTCATAAAAATATTTGTCTTTCAACAAACCTTTCAGAACCAAATATACTATTAAATTACATCCTTCACTCTTACTACTGTAGTTTATGTTTAAACCTTATTTTGTATAAATATATAGATAAAGTCTAAAAATATAGAGACGTTTTGTTTTCGTTATAGTGAATTATCAGCTGCTAGAGGTATGTTTGAACTTATATCCTTTATGAAAATATCTATTTACGAGGAGACCTGATCGTTCCGAAAGCGCTAGAGGGTGTTCTTCCTTAATGTTGGTTGTATGTGTTACATAGTGCGCATTCGACCTCAGTTTACCACGTTTTTTTTATTTATTGATTTTTATTTTTTATTTATTTTATTTTTTTTATGCGTGCAAATTAAGAAGATCATGTACCATGTACATTATATATACGATATTCCATTGCCTTTTTTACCAATTTTTTAATTGCAATAATAAGTCTCTGGTGTATGATTTTATTTTATCTGTCTTTTGTTATACTTATTATTTTCGAACAAAGAATACAAAGTAATCGCGTGTTCATGACTTAGGTATAAATAAGCTTAAAGTTCATGAGTTCTGTAGAATCACATTACTCCATCCTATAGAAGAAGAGAACTTAGGCCACAAGTACCAACCGATAGCATCCATCAACATCACCCATAGCTAGCCGATAAGCGGATACACCTCCCTGCGGCTGACTTCACGTGATCCGCAGACAGATGTGACAGTGATAGAGAGGCACGGCGGTTATCCTCTTCAACGGGAAGCCATTGTCGACGAGATGAGCCGTCTTATCAATTACAGTCGGATTAAGGTCCTCCATAGTCAAGGCTATGAGAACCATCGTTTGCAACGGAACACTTAATGGGAATTAAGATTTATTAATGGAAAAGTAAATGTAATTCAGAAATTAATCATTAAGATTTAAATTCTATAATTGAGCACATTTAATTAACACTGAGGTATAAATTTAATAATTTATACTTAGGAATAAATTTAAACTGAGGTATAAATTCCAAAAATCTTGTTGGCTTATTTGGGTTCGGCCTACACTAGTAATTACTAGAGGAGTAATTTTCAAGCGACAAAATAGAACTCCAAATAAAAAAGAAAAAATGTTTGTCGGTTAAGAGACTGTCACCATTTATTTCTCACAAAAACGGTGACCAAAGCATTTGGAAATAAATTAATGGTTTTTGGAGAAGAATCTATAGCATATTCAGGTTGCAGAAGCTTCAAATTTGAATTAAATGTCCTGACTGAAATCATTAAAAAAAGTTTGATGAGTGACCTGCCCAAACTTGGGAATGGAAGGGACCTATGGGTTCACTGGAGTACTGTCCGGAGATGAGACATAGAAGTGATAATCCAAAGAAGATGTGGATTGAGGATGTCAAGAAAGATATAGCAGAAAGAGGTCTAACGCAAGATGACTGTAATAACTCTGATTATTAAAAAGCAGAGGTACTGGGTACCTCATGTGACCTAGTTGCCGTACCCGAAGACAAGCGAATAGAATATGTTGTTTTGAATACTTGTACACACACTTACGACTAACAAATAATGAATAATAAGTTATAGAATATTATATTTTCGTTGCTATGAGTAAGGATAAAAGGCCGGTTCTGGCACAGTAGGAGGGTCGTTTTTGGACTTTAAACTCTAACCTCGACACTACCTTAACCACTGGTCCCGTGTCCTTGGACTTTGGGTCCTAGTTTCAAACCATCCTTAACCACTGGTCCCATGACCTTGGACTTTGGACCCTAGCCTCCGGCCTACCTTAACCACTGATCACGTGACCTATGGGGGGGGGGTTGAATTTAAATTTTTACTTTGACCTACCCTTAACCACTCACGTGGTCGGTCACGTGACCCTTGGTGGGGGATTTAAATTCAAATTTAGTTCAACATAACCACTCACATGATCATTAGGCCACGCCCTCTTTTTAGTCACGTGACCGTCACCAGGGGCTGCTCGGACGTCATTTTATTTTTATTTTGTTTACCCAACCACCCATTGAAGGGCTAGGTAACCACTTCTTATATTATAACCTCCGTACGCCATTTTGGTTTTTCTTGCAACTTGAGAGATTGAGGGTTTTAGAAGTGCCATAGTGTGCACGGCCGCCATTTAGCTTTGATACTATTTGAGAGACTTACGGGTTTGGTGGAGCCTGAGTGCGTATTGTATTTTCCTCACGACCATTTTATTATGAGGGTCTTGCGATCTTCTTCTTTTTGTTAGCTGTCATTTTATTATGAGGTTCTCGCGATCCTATTCTTTTCTTTAGCCACCATTTTTGTTTTCAAGTGCGTCGCGGTCCTTTTCTTTTCGTTCGTTATCATTTTATTGCGATTCTCGGCATAAACAAACTTAGAGATAAATAGATTTGATACTAAGTAGAACTTTTTAATCTCTCTTATCTTTTAATAATTTCGACTTTGAACCTTATTCCCTCTGTTTTTAATCTTTTAGTGTAAGCAATGTGAATAATTTGAACTGATTAAACCTAAAATATAAACACTGATATGTAGACCTTTATCTTCTAATCCCTTTGGGGGGACTTTGAACAAGGGACTTTGAACTTGTATAATCCCTAAAACATAAAGCAGAGAGTCTGGCGATCTTCTTTCTTTCCTTCACCGCTATATTGATCACGTGAATTACGGGTTCGGTAGAGGCCGAATGTACCCGGCCGCCATTTTATTTATAAGGATTTTGCTATCCACTCCTTTTCGTTCGCCACCATTTTACTTATGAGGCTCTCGCGATCCTCTTCTTTTCCTTCACCGCTATATTGATCACGTGACTTACGGTTTTGGTAGAGGCTGAATGTACCCGGCCGCCATTTTATATATAAGGATTTTGCTATCCTCTCCTTTTCGTTCGCCACCATTTTACTTATGAGGGTTTCGCGATCCTCTTCTTTTCCTTCACCCCCATTTATGGGTAAAATACCTACTACAACCCCCCTCCGCCATTTCGTTTTTCCCTGCGAGACTTAGGATTTTAGGAAGCGGCTGAGTGTGCCCGACCGTCATTATGTTTTTGGTCGTAATTTTGATTTATTTTGTTTACCACCACCACTTATCAAAGGACCTGGTAACCACTTTTTATACAATAACCTTCCTTCATCATTTTGTTTTTACTGCAACTTAGGAAATCAGACAGGGGCTGAGTGTGTCCAGACGCCATTTTATTTTTCTAATGTTCCAAATATTTATGTATCTCTATAATGACTAAGTGTTTTTATTTTGTTCTCCCCACCACCCATCAAAGGACAAGGTAACCACTTTACCAATAATAACCTCCTTTCGCCATTTTGGTTTTACTGCTGTTTGAGAGACTCACGGCAGAAGCTGAGTGTGTCCGACCGCCATTTTATTACGTGGGTCTCGCGATCGTCTTCTTATCGTTCACCGCCATTTTGTTTGCTAGAGACTGAGTGTGCCCGACCGTTATTTTGAATTTTGTTCGCCGCCTGTTTATTACGAGGGTCTTGCGATCTTATTCCTTTCAATCACCGCCATCCTTTTGTTTACGTTTTAGGAATTGTAGGTAGGGAAGGAGTGGGGGAATAGGGGAAATGGTCAGTGTTACTACTGCCGCTGTTTTCTAATATTGTTAACACATTGAATACTATGACCGTACTATGTACCGTGACAGGCCTAAAAAGAAATTAAATTAAATAAAAAAAAAAAAAGGGAAACTTTATACTGAGCCCATAAATGTGTGCAGAATATGTAAATATCACGAAGTTTAAGGAAATAGTAAACAGTTACAAGGTTACAAAAATTTAAAAACGAAAAAGTAATGATATAGTTTCCTTGACGTATATCGACAAAGCAACATTAAATTCCCTAAGGTTTGAATTTTGAATAGACAATACCTAAAACATAAATACAGATTGGTTATTGATCTGGGTTATTATCTTTATCCGTTAATTCTGCCGGTCGAAGTGAAGAAAATTAAAACCACTAATAAATTACATATAGTAGTAGGATAAGACGTCATTATTATCAGTTAATAGAATTGCCATATGTTAAAAATGTAAAAATAGTCGTGTTTATTATTTTTAATTTCCTTTTATCTGGTTTATTCACTGCAACCTTCCCAGCTGTTACGTAATCTTCATCAATCCAATGGATTACTTACGTTATAGACGCGGAGTGTGTTATCAATTGAAGAAAGTATTTCATAGCTGTTATTGAAAGCAATGATATCTTCACCGACATCTTAAAACTTATTGGGATGAATGTTTTGAAATTTTAGGATACCCTCTCTCATTCCCTCTTACGACCACCCATATAGTTTTAAATCATCAGCTAATAGAATTACCAGACTTGCTAATCTTTCGTATCTTGTTATTGTTTTTCCTAATTCTAATCCTTATGCAGCCTTCCTTAACTATCTTAGTCCTATTTACTAACTCCAATTTATTATTTATTTCCGTTAGCTTATTCCATTCATGATTAAATGTATGTAAGTATTTTTCGTATGTATATATGAGTATTATTCGTTAGAGAACAGAACTTACGTCACTGGTCACATTATCCATAGCGCTAATTTTGAATTTAAATTTAAATAATATTTAGGAAGCTTCTATTTCAACACCTACACATCCTTCATTACGTACAATACTTTCCCCACACGTACAATACTCTCTTACCACGTTCCCTCACACCTTTCAAATCATCAACTGTTTACATTCTATTTTTTATCCCTATCAATGATTAAATTTTCTGTAACCTCCCTAATTTTTACCATTAGCCACCGATTTTTTTTTTTAAAGTGGTTACCAAGTCCTTTGATAAGTGGTGGTAGTAAACAAAATAAATCAAAATTACGACCAAAAACATAATGACAGTCGGGCACACTCAGCCACTTCCTAAAATCCTAAGTCTCGCAGGGAAATGGCGGAGGGGGGTTGTAGTAGGTATTTTACCCATAAATGGGGGATGAGGATAAACAAACGAAAGACAAAATGGCGTCCGGGTACACTCAGTCTTCGATAAGTGGTGGGGGTAAACACTCAAATTGCAAAAAAAGAAGAATGATGGTGGAAGGTTATAGTATAAAAAGTGGTAACCTTGCCCTTTGATGGGTGGTGGGGTGAACAAAATAAAAATAAAATGGCGTTCAGGCACACTTAGCCTCATGAAAATCCACAAATATTTGAAACATTAGAAAAATAAAATGGCGGCCCGGCACACTCAGGATGATGGTAGGGTCCAAAGTCCAAGTTCACGGGAGCAGTGGTTAAGGATGGTTCGAGACTAGGGTTCAAAGCCCAAGGACACGTGAGTGGTTAAGGTAGGGTCGAGGCTAAGGTCCAAAGTCCAAAAACGATCCTCCTACTGTCCCAGAACCGGCCTTTTATCCTCACTGCTAGGTTACTGTCGGTGGACCAAATGAAGCAGCCCAACACGGATATGGCACATACACTCATAACAGGGGCAGTCCTGAAGTTGATTTGTTCCAATGTTATATATTTTCGTAGAAAATATTTGAAAACGAAGTTAATGGATGAATGAACGTATATTAACAGCGAATGATAATGAATTGATGTTTGCCATTCGGTGTGACTGAAATACGTTCAGGCAAAAAATCTTCAAATAACATATAAAATCGTCCTTTCAATAATCTTGTAATTCGATTTATCCTATAATTTGCAAACATAGAATTATGATGTTTGTTTCCAATCAAATAACTGAATATTTTTTATTTAGTATAATTTAATTATTTTTAGGTGGGCTTATCTTAAAGTTAACCACTGATCAGAGTGGGGGGGCCAAGTCAACCCAACAGGCCGGGATCAATTCGGTGCTGCTACAGATTGAGATCGTAAAGGTAATGCATCAACTAGCGTAGCTACTACGAGCTCATCAAATGAGCATCAATTCAAGTATTTTTATGACAACCACAGGGAACACATTTTAATTTAACGATTTTTTTATTGCAGTATGTGTACCTTGTAGATTTATCATCGTGTATTTTATTCCCACAACAAGAAATCACTGGTGGAGGTCAACTCTACAGTGAAACATTCAATAAAAAGTACATTCATTTCAGTTACAACTAGTAACATCAGAATGTACCGTAAGGCTTTCCAGGCACATGTCTGGTGTACCTTCAAACTAGAATAAATAAATTAATGACAATAATAAAGGCTTAGAGAACTCGTAGGTTCGTTCCAATCGCTACCTACATAAAGCTGTCCAGTGATGCCCCTCCAAAACCAAATTCAAAAGATTAGCCTCCATTCAATCCTTCCATCTATGTTTCGGTCCATCAGTTTTCTCGTCAGTTCAGTGATTGATAACATTTTATAGGTCCGTTCGTTGTTAAGCACTACAATCTTACATTATCAGCTTATTCACCGCATTGTTATCAACTGAATTATATTTCAGCGGTGTGCATTCTTCTAAATTCTAGGGTTAGCTCATTCTTTTTCGATCATTTTACATAATACTTTATCTTTTATTTATTTTTTTATTTTAAAAAAGGCGCTGTTCTTCCTATGGGACACTATGGTGTTAGAGACCACGTTTCAGATCCTTATAGGACAGTAGGAAGAATAATAATCTGAATAAATAAATTCAGATTAGTACGTTCATCAAATTCAGAACATACTTATATTTACCAATATTATTATTGGTATGTTCCAGTATTAAACCGGGATAGTCTCGGGATCCTCCTCCCCTAAAAAAAATTAAATCAGATTTATTCAATGGAAAGTCGATGAACGAGTTGTAAGATTTATGATTTTTTTAATAGTAGTTTATTATTTTCAATTTTTTTTTGTCCTATTCTGCCTTCAAGTAAAAATTATAACATAACACTTGATTTTTTTTTTAATTGTTGTCTCAGACATTTCAGCGATACTGCGTCTCCCACTCCAGTCTTTATAGTTTAACAATACTTTTTTTTAAATATTCTTTTGCAGCTTATTTATATAATTGATTATATTACAATTTTATACAATCCATCAATTTTATTTATGATTTTTTAGTATGATAAAGTCAAACAAATAAATAAATTTACTTAAATGTCTAATCTGTTTGAGGATTATTAACAATTCTAGACTGAGTCACAAATTTTAAGTATATAACAAGCTTTAAATTGCATAACTACTAACATAAAGTTAGGGCAATGATTAGACTTAAAAGAAGGTACAGATCAAAGTTTATGAGACATTTTTTGGGGATGAGGGACAAAGGAGGACAGGTAGAGTACTTCAATGAATTATTATTGTATAATTTGATTCCATTTATAATATCCAATAATACTGGGGCAGATTATATAAGCTGAATTATTTTTAAAAAACTAAGTTTAGTTGTTTGAATTTTCTTCATTAAACGATTGGAAATCCAATTAATTCATTATATACAATTGTAGAAAAGCTTATTTACTAAATTATTTTGTTAAATTGTTATAAATAATCGTAATATTTTTTTTAAATTGTTGACCTAAGGTAGTATAGGAGAATAAAAAGCATGTAAAATATTGAAGATCAGATAGAAAAAAAATGTATCAGCCCTAGAAAAGCTTGCAGCTGATTATTTAGGTCACTTTATTTTTATTTGCAATTAAGTCCAGTTATCCATAAAAGTGAGGAAGTCTCATATTCGACCTTCTCTTGTCAGTTTAATTTCAATTAACTTCTATTTTTTCTTCCACAATACAGAAATAACATATGTATGTATTCAGGATATTAAAAAAAAAATGTTCTGAGAATCAAAAATGTCTGCTTACATTTTACCTTTTTTCCATCAAGGATCAAATCTGGGTTCGTATATGATTATTTATATCAAATAGTCCTAGTGCTTGCTATTGTTGATCCGATTTTTATGAACTGTTTATGAATTCTGCGATTCGGTACATACTAGGTCTAATTCTAATTTAACTATTACTTACGCTTGCGTATGTGCAAACGTATTTTCCTTGATGCACCCATATTTCAAAAAAGGTTCATCCGATTTGGACCAAATTTGATAATCGTAAATGGTCCAACTCAAATTTTATCATTTTACATTCACTACATTCCCGTAGGTAAGAGCAAAATTATTTTTAATGGCAAGCATATATTTCAAAATATTTGTTTCTGTATATTTTGTTCTCACTACAAATTAAATTTATTAAAAAATAAAAAAAAATTCTAGAAAACTTGAAGTTTTCGTAATTATTTGTCTATACAATAGAAGTGTAGAGGAAGCTTTATTGAACTATGTACTTTTCAAGCTTATTTTTTGAAGAATGATTATTTCAAATTAGGAGAACATGAGAAAGTTTAAGTTTGAGTAGAAGAAATGTATATCGGCTAATAATATTCTATAAAATGATTTTTGTGGCATAAATGCACCAATACATTCATTTATGACTCAATGAAGTTATATTTTCTTCAACGAATGATAAGAAATTAAACTATCAAGCTAATGTTACATATTTTTTCAGTACATTTCATTTACATAAGGTTTATGATATACAATAATTTGTGTGGAATAGTTTTGAATTTAAATTATAAGATTCTTATGACATGGGCAATTAGCCTGCAAAATAGATTTTTTAAAGGATATATGATATCAACAATTAAGGTTTTCTCCTGGAGAATGGCCTGAAGACCGAAACGTTGGAGATGTTTTGAAACAGATAGTTGAGAGTAAAACTGGATCAATTTTATTTGTTTTAATAATAAAATAAACCAACTCTCAAATAATCAGTGTAATAAATCGTCAATCTATCGAGCTAATGTTACATATTTTTGCAGTATGTAAATTTCATTTACATAACTATTATATAGTCTTGACTCTTCCTAAAGATTTCATTTCCTTTCTTCGCATTCCTGAACAAACCAAGGCGTAACTAGTAAAAAACTTCTCAAGTCACGGCTCTGAGAAGCTACCTGATGTAGGCTGCACTGCGAGCCGATACAGGAGCACCGTACCATATCATCATCACCACTCATTTCCATATTACCTCCTACCACCGCATACTTGGAACAGTTTTTTTTTCTTCTTCCCTCTCAAATTCATTTTTTCTCCTCTTTCACGAGACGCGATAATGAAGCGATGGTATCTGGCGATGAAAAGTGAACTCCTTCCGCCGATTTGTCGACGACTGCGGAGATGTGATCTGTGTCTGACTGTATAAGATAACAGTAGCTTAATGTAGGCGACAACAGCTGACAGAATTTGTGATTTAGATAGGCATTTGTGAGGAGGGCCTATCAATATGTAATTCGTTCCGGCGGTACACATTTGTGAGAGCAACCTATCAACAGTGAAGTGGACAAATGTGCTCTAGGATGTGATCTGTCCTCGATGGCTGACGATAGATCACAGACCACAAAACAACTACGCCAGGGTCCGGCGTCGCAATATAACTGCTACTGTCAGTCACAGTCCGCAGTCAGAATCTATCAAAACGCATAAAAATTCATTAGGTAAACTATGTAACGGAAGCTGATACAACAATAGAATCTTATATTCTACTTTTGATCGTAGAAATTAGGCCATCATGAAGAAAGTTTTCATCACTCAAAAATGTTCCAATGTTCAAGCCAAATAGTATTATTCGGAAATACTTCATTAAGTGTTCAACAGATAAAGCCACTGCCTCACAATGCTGCGAAAAACTTAAGTCATTAGACTCTTGATGGTTGGTAATAGAGACTGGATTATCCTGCAGTTGCATGGTTTTTTTTCCATAGCTTAGAATTCAGCCGAACATGTACAACAAATCGTATCGTGAAAATAAAGTCATATTCAATGTTTTCAATACATGGTTTTGCACAATTCGGTTTTTTTTTATTATATAAAATCCATACCTAATTGGAATTATTATATGGCTGTGTGTCAAACTACAAATTCCCAATACCTAGTGCCGATGTTTCACCTTTCAGAATTTTCGATCTAAGGTTGGGACAAAGGTTCGTTTAGCAGCGACTTAGGCCTGGCAGTTAAGCCAACAAGGTAGCTGAGATGAGGAGATATATCTTATTTCAATAAACATAAAATGAAATAAATGTTAAAGAAGTACCGAAGGATATGATTTTAATTACGCAACTAAAATAATTAGTATTATTTTATCAGAAAACCCATGAAGGACGTAGTTATGCAGCAAATAAGACCTCAAATTCGGTCTGTTTTAGCCTCTCTGTTATCCATCCTCTATAATATGAACACAAAAATAATTGTAAGAATAGATTTACTCCTTTAGTAGTATTTTAATTTTTGTTACAATTGTTCCAGTAATTGAGAAGTCTGCTATCAAAAGATAAAATATCCGATTCTCAAAAAAAAATTTTTTCTTAGCAAATAAAAGTTCTATATGTAAAACATATTCAGTTGACCTCGAAATTCAAATTTCATATTGTCAAATAAGTGTTATATTCAATATTACTACTATATTCAATCAAAAATTAACTCATCTACCATATTACTAATAATAATTTTTCAAAATTTGGTATATAGACTTTTAATAGAAAACTCCTCAATTATTATAAATTATAAGTTTGTATTTTTATAAGATAACACAATGTATATGGCTTAGTATTGATGAATTTTTAATTTTGACGTAGAAAATGTAAAACAGAATTAAATTGATAGATTTGTTATTATTATTGATACTATTATGTATTATATGTAAATACATGTTATAAGTTTAACATTATTTAACTGCAGTTTTAATTTTGTAAATAATAATATGAAACAGAGATACTCTAGTTGTGTTGTTGATACTCCCATTTTTAATTATACTCTTGAGACTTAGTATATATTTTTTTTTAATCCTTCACTTTTTTTTTTCTATCAAAATTAAAATTTTAATTTTTAATATGTTTCTCTGTACAAATCATATAAAATGTTTGAATCCTTATGTTTAAGAAAAACGTAGCAAACAATTTAAAAACAATAAACTGTTAATTGTTATCTATTTAAAAAATAAATAAAAACAACACTGTATTTTTTTCTTTTAGCTAAGTAAAAAGAATAGCATCAGTGACACGCAGCAGCCATTTGAATAAATGCAAAACCCTCCGAGTGAAACGTAAAAATATTATTAACCGTAAAGAAATTTTACAGTCAGGCGTAGCCCCCCCTAGAATGAAGACAAACATATTAAGCATTTCATTATATAAAGTTAAAGTCACTCTGGAGGACCAAGGGTGGAGTGGCGGTTGTAAAAGAGCAGTAAAGTCACTTTTTGGAGGGTACTTAACTTTTGGGAGGGAGTGAGGAGGGATGAGCCTAATGAGCCAAAGAGTGATATATATCATCGGAGAGAGAGCGGTGCTTGTATTCGCTATTGGGACCCAATGGGACGGCAACTGACTGGGGGATGTCTTCTTTATATCCTGCGACAGTGTCCTGGGGCGAGGGTTCTTAGTTAATGTCTGTCTATTAATAACCAAGGATCCGGGGGCATCAATGAATGGAACCATAAAGGATTATATGCAGTTCGACGTGTGTGACCCTAAACAGAGCCATCATATGAAATAAAGTATACTGTTTTAATTATTTAATAAATAATGTACAGTTTATTTATGAAATATTTAATTTCATTTTACAGTTGTATATATGCATATGTAAGAAATTATAATAAAAAATAAATCGTATTTTTCTATTAAGCCAGCATGCATGGGTTTTCCAAAGATGTCTCCTGGCTCCATGACTCTTATAACAGTGTTTCTATCTCTGAGATAATAAAAAGTTACAAAATTAAATGTTCACACCTTCTCATACTGTAGGAGGCTCAAATTACATTCATGAAGAGAAGTCTATAACTACTGTTAACTTATACCAAGATATATGTCCATCCTCTTTTCTAGAAACCATCAGTTTAATTTTTACATTAATTTCTCTTAGGATCTGAAATTATACATAGCTTGATGTCATTCTGCGTCACAGATATTACATAATATGTGATATTAGTCTAGTTTGAAGTGATAGTATGTTTAAGGCATGAAGGCCAATCTCAGTCATTATTTCAACAAGAAACAAATTATTTCATTGTAGATATCCTAATAATCATAAATACTGTAAACCTATATATATATATATATATATAAGTTACGGTATGAGTCAGCTGTTATTTCGATGTCAGCT
>NW_027106339.1:158759-173314 GCF_000696795.3 Halyomorpha halys | reverse complement strand
TGCTTTCGACAATACTTAACTTATATATATATGTATATATACTTAATACACCTGTCATTCCTTCTCAAATACCTAAAGTCAGTTACAGAAGTCTGAGAGAAACAGAGCTGGCAGGTAAGATGCTCAGGTACCTGAAGTATACCTACTCTGATCTTCAAGGTGGAATTTGTTTTCGTTAGGGCTAAGGGTTTAGTAGTAGGCTTGTATAGGAACTGTCATTTACTCTGTTTGTGTCCAAAACACTATCATCATCCTACTAACACTCAAGTCGGTAACTGTGTACCTGTGTACAATATCTTCTTTTAAGCCTATTCTTTTCTAGAAATAACTTCGTGTACAATCTAACTTAAGTTTACATGTCCTTAAAGCTGTGAATTTAGAAGAAAAAAATGGCACAAGTATCAATCTTGATGTAAGTGTTGCTACAAATTAGATTTTATCAAAATGTAGTTAGTTAAAAGTGGTATATAGTAAAATCTCATCTGTAGAATTATATTAGGTATAATTATTTTTATTTTTGATGTATTTATGTGCTGTTTTCATTTGATAAAAGCTTTTCAGAACTCTCTGATTCTCAAGAACGTATTTGTCCTGTGCATCGGTATCTGTTTGCACGCCCGGTATGATACAAAGTATTTATTTCATCATAAACGGATAGAACTATTTTGTTGTTTTACTGCGGTCAGTCCCCCGATGTGTGCCTATGCATTTGCGACTGCGCAATAAGTAAAAAGCCATTTTATTTTTTTATGGATTGTACCACTGTGATGGCTCTAACCGTTTAATTAATTAGATATTTTCAATCTTTTCGAACATATAAGATAGGTTACATTGGGAACATATAAAACTGGTTAAACCATAACAACAAAATTGAATACATAATTTTATTGTTATGGTTTAACCAGTTTTTTTATAGTCATACTTTTGAGAAAAATTCCACATTATATTCTTGAAGCTTGGAGCTCTCACATGAATTCTCTTCAGAAAACAATCTCGGGAAAAAATTATTATCAACCAACCATCGTTTACAATCTTTAGGTCATTTCCAATAAACTATATGTCAAAAATTCACAAAAAGGTTAAGAAAAATATCATGATTTATAAAAAAAAAAAATAATAATATTATGAACCAAAGGTGATATATATATGATAATATACATATTTGCTATCAAGGAGAAAACTAAAAATATGTATGTACATTTGCCTACTTAATGAAGAAAAACTAATGTGTACCAAGATATGAACAATTTTAAGAATTTTAAAAGACGGTGTTTAAACTATTAACCAAAGTCAATGTTTTAACCAAATAGACTTCTAAAAATTATTCTGATAATGTTTATCGGTATATAAAATAATAAAAATAATGTAAATTTACCCGATACATGTAGAAAAAATGTTGTGTAGCAATTTCAAAATATTTAATGCATAATTTTTTTATTCTATATGGCAGCAGACATTATGTTTAAAAAAAAACTATTTCGTTCATTAACATATCGCCTAAGCATCACTATATTTTTTTCGCAAAAGATCCTATTTTTCTTTAAAAAGATTCACAACTTGATACTGAATTTGTCATTTCACTATTAATTTGTATCTCAAATCAGTATAGTTTATACTGTTTATAGTTGGATATAACCTATGAATTGTAAATGATTTGGTAGGTAACTAACAATAGTACATTTTTTATCTGTAAGGTTGCATGTCTCCGAAAATTCCGAGAGTTAATTACGTCGCATTTGTTGAACGTTTCTGTGGCTGAAAAACCAAAGCTAGTTGAGTTAGTTGTATATAGGTGCGAATGTTAATTTATTTTATTGTTACTTAAATTTAAGTTTCTTTATCTTTTAGAAAATTTTATTTGTTTTTATTATTTGATCAGTTTTATTTTATTAAATTTTTGATAAAGATTCACATTTTTATACTTGCCACCCACGCCGCTGGTCTCACTTGAATGTCCGTCGTCGTCCAAGCCATGTCTTAAGTTTTGTTCTCATCTTTCTGTTACTTCTTTCTCCTTCTCCATTCTTTTCTTATCCTTCCTGATCCACGTTTTTAGTTTTGTTCACCATATTATTGTCATATTTTCGAATTACTCCTTTGTCTTACTTAACTTTATATTTTGATTCGTTATTCATTTTTTGACTTACATATTACATTAGTTACATACATTTTCTTTCCGTAACATTTTTTAAATTATTATTATTAAATTAAATTATTCATATTTTTCGTTTCTTTGAATAACTTAACTTTATATTTTTATTTCATTAATTATGTTATTTTACTCACATTTTAATTTCCTTTATATAAGTTTTATTTCCCACTTCTTTCATTCCTTTATTTTTATCTATATTCATTCTAGACAATCATTTACTTCATCCATTCTACATTCCTTTTATTCTCTGGTTGTTATCTTGTTCTTCATTCTTAGCCCTGATGAAGGATAGAAATTCTGGCCGAAACGTTGGCACTACTAAATAAGTTTTTTTTCTTATTTGTGTTATTCTCTGAGCGCAACCCCAACCATCTTCTTCTCATGCACATTTATGCGAATTATGATAATATTTGCATTTATTTATGTAATACTTTCTTTGTCTACTATTGTATATATTGTATGAATGAATGTTTAAAAATTAATACTTAATCCCGTTAATTTGTGGCAGATTGATGAATTGTTTGATTCTAGCAGATTTCATAAAAAACCTGAGACTATAAGTTCCATACTGATAATTGTCCTTACAATCCAAAATCCTTCGTAAAATCCTTAATGCTCCTTTCTTTCTCACAACTAAAATCAGTAACCTTTCTTCCCCAGTAACCGATCTAGCCCGAACCAGATCAATCCTTCCCATTACCACTCAAACCCATTAACTTATGGGAATTGTAACCTTGGTTCCTCTTTCATTCCTGACAATCCTCCGCGGCGTCTGAAAAGAAGATGGCCTCGAGACCTTATATTGTAAAAATGTTTTTAATTGCTACCAATGGGTAGTTTATCTACATGCTTGCACCATACCATTATGATATTATTTCAAATTTACTTGATTTATTTTATGTACAGTTGGAAATATTAATAAATAAATAAAAACATAATTGTCCAATGATTAGGTGAGGAATGCCACCTTAGGTAAGTAGCATACAGCAGATTAGATTTAAATCATCCGAAACATCACAAATGCTTATTTGGAAAATGATTTGATTGCTTACAAAAAAATAAAATCTTATAATAAAATCTTATAAAGCAAAAAAGAACCAACATACCAACTTACTTCTCTCGCCACTATCGACATCATAGTAAGCGCAATAAGGAAAATACAACAAAAAAGTTTTGACATATTTAATTTGTTTCTATCATTCGTCAACCTTTGCCAAATGTGACCTGCTGTATGTATTAAATTGTAATATTTGAAAACAAAGTACGTTTCATATATTAAAAATGTGGTTATTTTAGTAATGAAGTGAACAAGTAATAAATCTTCAGTCATGGATATATATTCTCACAAACATATTACCACTTCTATTGTTCATAGCATTATATAGAGATATATTCCACCCCTCATCTATATCAGTATCAAGCGTACATGCTGATAGGCGACACCCCGCTGAACAGTAGGGACAACAGAAAACAACACAGAGCAGCGACTAACGAGGACTACGCCCCAACTTCGTGGCCCCAAATTGCTAAACTAAGTGGTCCCCTACTGCTCGACTAATTGTCGGATTAACAGGATGAGGACAAAGGACCTTCCATTCGTGTCCTCGATGGAGGATCCTTACTCTTGGAGTGTTTGTTGGCTCTATAACAAAGCTTCTTTTAATCTTGGGCGAGTGGTTTCGTTTATCTGCATAATGGAGCGGCGGATGTTCAATTGTTATCCTTACAGATAATTGGGTGGAATATTTAAACATTTTGACATCACATCAAAAGAATAAAATTTTATTACGTACTTGTTTTTTTTTATTATCCTCTGAATGTATTAATTTTACTATTCTCCAATAGTGGCAGAAATAACACTGTTTTTTTATCCGGTTTAATCAGGGTTGGCAACAGCTGAATAATATTTCAAAATAATGATTATTGCCACCCATTTGAAATTGGTTTATTGGCAATTTTTCTTTAATAATTTAACAGGTTGATCAATTTTTGTTAGCTTCTGAATGTCTATGAAGCGACAGATAGTATTATGACAATTATGTTAAAACATTGATCATACTATTGTTTACATAATATTGTTTTGATTGTTACAATTTTAAAAAAATCAATATTTAAAAATATATTTAAATCCATATTTCAAAAAAAAAATCCACTAGTCTTGGAGAAAAGACATGGAAGGAGTATTTATTTTCCATTTCTTTGGTATAATTATCGCAGAGATAACGTTATAATGGTCGAGCAGTTGGGGCAAGAGTTCTTAAGTGCTTGGTTCAGAAAGCTGTGGGTTCCAATCCCACCACGGCCAGTCAATATTTATTTCAAGGCAGTCCCAAGAAATGAATCGACATTTCAACTCAGGGGCTGTTCAGGGGCCTGTTTCATAATAAAGTACAAACTAATAATATAAGTCTTATATTATAGATTTATCTTAATTCAATTACACTGACTTGTACAATAGTAACTTGTACTTTAGTATTTTTTAATTCCTGTAATATCACTACTAGTCATTCCTATCATGAAAAAAATAATTATTAATATTATTACCACACTAGTTTCTACACTTGTACTATGAACTAATACTATTAGCTTTCATTATGAAACAGGGCCCTGGTGTTCGGTAAATGAAGCCAAAATAATAGCTAACTGTAATAATGATTTTGAGATATTATGGATTTTTCTCTATCTTTATAAATGAAAATTCTAACCGGTCTCCATTTTAAAATTAGTAGGCCATCTTCATAATAATGGTTTTGATGAAGTATAAAGATACATATAGCTTACTGAAAAAAAGAAAAGAAAAACCATAAATAAATAGATAAATATTATAGTGAATGTCCCACTACACGTTTACCTTTCACTACTCTTCCTTATGTCGTAACTCACAAGAACTACAAACGATCGATCGCGGATTGTGGCGATTTGCGCACAAACGGAATAGAAAAATCGAACAAACGTAACCAAATAGTTTGAGAATTATGCTTACCGTGAGAATTAGTCGTCATAATCTCAGTATCCTCGCCCTCTCAAGGAGGCTCAAAAATTTTTTGTATGTGTACTTGCTTCCATTAAGAGGATTCTTATGATAAACAGAATTAAAATATATTGATCACACACATCAAATCACTTGCCATCTACGAACTTGAGAGATGAAAGTATTGATAAGCCATTGATCTTACAGTAGACCATTAATGCCATTTGGAACAATTATGGATACTATTATAGTGTTAACTTTCTTATAAAGTAGGGAGATAAGAACAATTCCAGAAGAGGTACCTCCAGGATGCCGCTGGATACTACCTGGAGGCCTTAGTTTCCAGGAAACTGCGACCCCTTGGTCACCAGGTCACAGTGACACCTTCTTAATTGCTCATTTTCCCACACCTGCACCTAGCTCAGTAAAGAAGCTAACTTACGATGTTCCTGTCTGTCAGGAGTTGCCACCGCATTGGCACTTTGAAAGGTCGGCCTTTTTTCTTACGGTTTTAACTGTAGATCGAGTGATTTATTGTTGATAATAACACGTTATCATTACCGTTATTATAACTTCAAATTATTATAACACAATATTTGGTAAATGAAGGGTATTTCAACTGAGAAGTCGTTTCTTGTCTCCTTAAAATATGACCAAAACTTCGCCTTAGAAAAAAAAACATCCTTACTGAAAAACAATATAATTTATTAGAGCTATGGTTTATCTGAAACCGTGAAAACTAAACTTTCTTTCTAAAGTTTTGTTACTATATAGAATTTTTTTAAAAAAACTTTTGTGGACAATTGTAGAGGATCTTGTAATAAAAGGATAGAGGTTTATTGTCCCAGATGCCACAGTTATGAGTTATACGGGATACCGCCACGAAGTACAATCGCCCCGACTATGATGTACGACAAGAGGCTAATAGGGCACCATGAGGACACCGTGCGAAACCCCCTTCTCTATAAATCCTCAGCGGTGTCATCGAGGTCCTGAATTAAGCCTTTAAGAAGAGGAGGATTCCACCTGCTCAGGATTTATAGCGACCGGAGATAATAGACCCGTCGCCTACCGTGGAGGTGCACCGCGAGTTTTTACCGATGCGTGGGTGGTTGGTGACCATCCTATGCGCACTATGGTACAATGCAGGCCCAACAGCCCTGGGAACCTGCGTCTCGGATCGAGGTGTCACTTTAAAATTATATTTTGAAAAAAAAAATATGTATACGGTTTAGAATCCGTTATAGTAGTAGTCTGTTAGAAGTAGATTTTAAACGTGGGAATTCAGCTATCTGTAATATAGACACAATACTTGCAAACATTTTTTTCTCATAAGTAGAAAATAGTTAAATCATTTAAGAGAACCTGCTAAATATTACTCTTCAAGCCTGTCATGTACAAAAAGATTTTATCAGACATGAAAAAACAGGGACTGACAGTTACTATAAATTTGTAAACTTTTCTTAGAAATTTGAACTATTAATTCGTAGATTATAAAAAATACTTGTATCATTATAAATAAACAATTACTTGTTTAAATTAGCTAAGGTTTACTTTGAAGGGTGAAAATATAGATTTAATTTGTAGGTGCACAAGTTCCTTGTCTGAAAATTTCTAAGGTTGTTTGAAATATGACTTTAGATTTAATGTTGGTTATAATATCTCAGATCACTTTTAGTAACTCTAAAAACATGAAATTTTCAAGCTTTAACACGTTAGTATTTCTTTTGTCTCCAAGAAATGAACTATTTTCCCATAAATTAACTTAAAAAATGAACATAAGAAATGTGTATAAAAAACTCTTTTTATCCATCTTGCCTCGTTAGCTTCGAGCGATAAAGAAATGTGTGCCTTTCAACACAAGGTTGTCTCACTATTTGAAACGAATTAAACTTCAGTGAGAATATTATATCCATTATATTAAACAATATTGTATTACGTTGTAAACCTTTTTACAAACCTTCTTATATTTTGTGAAGGAAACATTTTAGAGAACAAAACTATGCAGCTATAAAGACCAATATAGCCAAGTATGAATGTATTTTCTAAATTATTTTGGTTTAAACTAAATTTTCACTTTCTTTTAATATTTTTTTTAAATGAAAGTATAGTATTAATAGATTTAAGGTGAAAGCGGGTATATGAATTACGTTAAGATGGGAAGTTAATACTTCACCACAAATTTATTTAGAAATTCACAACGTTTCAACCTGTCAAAGGAAAAATAAGGGTGCTCATTAACATTTTTAGTGAAAATGGGCTATACAAAATTTTATTTTTCATGCATGACTCTATGTTCCAATTATCACCAATAATTAATAAAATAACTCTGTACCGCTAAAATATATGAAGGGTTAGGGGTTCAGTACTTTGTAAGGAGGTACTGTTATCAAACTAACAGCTGTGCAAGGTGGTTTGCTCAGACCACTGCCAAATTTTTCCCCAATTAAGGACACCCTTTTTATAAGGCTGGAAGGACGCTGGAAGGTCCCCGTGCCTACAGGGTTGACTCACGGATACGGTAACTGATTAAATTATTTATCTTCCCCAGCCGGATTGAATCCAGGTCCTTGAAGATTGGAGAAACAAATATTATTATAAAATTAAAAAAAGTTAAAATTTAATGCAATTCAAAATTCGATTGATGTCAAATTGTTAATAACATAGGAATATTAATTTTTATAAGTTAATCAATGAATATTAATTATTATAAATTAATTAATGAATATTATTTACTATGAATTAATTTATGAAAATTAATTATTATAGATTAATTAATGGATAGTAATAATATAAAATATTATTTATCGTAACTCTAAGTAGATTGTCGTAAATTGCACCAGGAAAAGAAAATTAAAATGGCTTTTAGCAAAAATTCAGGCTATACCAATTTTTTTTTATTCAATTTAATTATGTCTCAAAAGATTATTTATGTTTTAATTAATTTTTTTAACCATATGCTATGTAGTAGTGTTATGAGTGTAGCATGCTATTATAAAATTATAATATATGTAATTTATATTTTTAAGAATCATTTAATGATAAATACACATGGCAAGGCTATCTGTATGGTAGAATAAAATTGTTTTATGACTATAACAAGGCGGTGAGAATGTTATACAGTTTATTTTCTTCAGGAATAAATCCGTGAGTCACAATCGCAGTGAGTAACGACTCAGAACCGAAAATTGGATTCTAAAATACGATGCTAACCTCTGTAACTGGATAAATACCATTCTCCAAATAAAGAACAGATCACGCCACAATATTATATAGCTGAGCATATTTCACCAGAGCTAATAGTTTATTTACAAGGAGCTTGTAAGGATCTGTTCTTGTAAAAATAAATTGAAGGCGACAATGGGATTTATGGCAGTTGTGCCTATTCAAAGGGGAACAAACGACCTACAGTAAATACCGCGGAGGAAACCCTAAATTAGGACGGAAACTGTGTGAGTTGTGACGAGCGGCCATGCTGCTATACAGTGGGCAGTGGATTTGCGATCTAGCCGGCAGCGGGTGGTCCTCGTAGCAGTCCCTCCTATATCGTCCTACACCGGCAATTACAGAGGCAGTGCTTTATGGAATGGTGGCCATTCAGCTCGTAATTGGACCGTCGTCGTTATGGATGGTGACTTCAAGTTCTTCGCCGGTGGCGTTCTCGATTATGGTTCAAGACACCTCCAACGATCACATAAGTAACATAGTGCGGAGCTAGCCGACTCTGGGCACCATCATCATACTTACCAAGTCCATACCGATCAGATATAAAAACTATATAAAACTGTTTATGTTAATGATTCACTTGAAGTAATCCACAATTATTGATAGGTCAACGATGAGACAACAAATAAAATTATTGCTCCAAAATATTTTCTTTAGGAAAAAGAAGTTTTCTTAAAACCAAGAACTAGAAGATATCAAGGTCAAAAGTCATATTTTTTAAACTAGTGATATAAAATTTATTTTTAAAAATATAATAGAAAAATCTTAAAATATTCTATTCTGCCAAGGTCATTAATAACAGCCAAATAACCCTATTTTTTACAATTTCATTAATTTTTAAACTTTTACTTTTAGATCAACACTATCAACAAATTAGTTGCTTGCCCAACGTACGTTTTCAGGGCTCTGTTTCATAATAAAAAACAAACTAATACAATTAGTCTTGTCGACTTAACCTAATACAATTACACTGACTTGTACAATAGTAACTTGTACTATAGTACTTTTTAACTCCTGTAATATCACAAATAGTCCTCCCTTTTATGAAAAAAAAAAGTATTAGCATAATTAACACATTGTTTCTATACTTGTATTTTGAACTAATACTATAAGCTTTCATTATGAAACAGGGCCCTGGACACATTTGATAAAAAAAGTAGCCGTTTTGAATTCATCTTAAAATTTAGTTTTTTATCACTACATCTAATTGGAAATTCAAGAATTAGGTGCGGGAGAGAAGAACTGGATAAAGTTGTTACCTAAATGGTTACAATATTGTACATGTAACAGTTGGGAATTGTTAGTTTAAAATTAAAATGGGTTTAAAAGATGGACTACCTTCCACTGCTATAACCGAGAGAAAATCGAAATGGAATTCCTAAAATTGTAGAGGTTTAAGGAGTCGAACATGTACCCTGAGATTCTCTGATTAATTTTTTTTTTAATAATTATTAATTTTAATGAATAGCCTACCGAAAATAACAGATAACATTTTCCTAAAATAATACATTATTATCATAAGTAGAAAACGGGGTAGGTGTATAAAATTTTAACATTCTAAAATATGTCTCTTGGATTAGCCTACCTAGATAGTTTCGTTAATCTAATCTGAAAATCAAATATTGTTTTAAATTTAGTTTATAAAACCTCGGTTATTTTTTACTTAAAAACTTTTTCCGTTTTCCCTAAATATGTTAGTATACTATAGTATATTTACATTTATAAGCCTTCAGAAATAGTAAACAAGGCCTAGACAAATGTTATGTGCAGGCCAGACCCTTCGACAGAAAATAACTAGAAGTGATAACACCGAGAAAACTTCGTTCTCTCATAGTTTAACTTTTTTTTTCTCTTTGTTAAATTATAATTAAGTGTTATGGTCTCATTGTTAGTATAGAAAGCTATAATAATGGTAACAGGAAATACAGTGCAAAATATTTCGTTTCACTGATCGTTCTAATCAATAGCAGAGAACTCTCGAAAAACCGGATTAACTCCAAAGCATAAAAAGAGGATCGTCCTACGAAAAAAAACTACAACAGTTCTTAACCTATTACTATGACGTATATGCAAAGAAGATATCAATAATCAGTCTTGGGCTCGTATGTGTTAAAACTAGAAGTATGTGAATTTGGTCAAGCCAAACGTACGAGGGTTTTTTTTAATATCTACTTCTGCCATACCCATGAGACCAGTTTAATATTTTTATTCTCTCTCTCTCTCTCTCACACACACACACACACACACACCACATAGCCCGGAATTGTGTTGGAAAGGATAGGACCTGCCTATGTCCTAGTGATTGTGACCAGAAACCTCAATGCGCATTATATGCGGGAAAAGAAGATGCCGACCACCCCAATGGAAGTAGTAAGTGTCCAGCTTTCCGTACAGCATTGAGAACAATGATGCAAGTCCAACAACATCGCAGATGAGAATACTTCAACTGAACCTGAACCATTGTGAAGCTGAACTAGATCTCCTTTACCAAACAGTACGGGAACAGCAAATCGACGTCGCTATACTCTGCGAACAATATAAAAACCTAGATGGAAACTCGTGGGTATCCGATGTGAGTGGTAAAGCTGCTGTGTGGGCCTGTAATTCCCAAGCTATTCAGGAAGTGAATAGTACATTGCACTCCGGCTTTGTATGGGCGAAGATCATGACGTGTACATATTTAGCTGCTATGCCTATCCCATCATCACAATAGAAGACTTTACGAATTTGTTGGATCGCATTGTCCTAGAGGCTAGTTACCATAAGCCAGCTATCATAGCAGGTGATTTCAACGCATGGGCAACTGAATGGGGAAGTAGGTTAACAAATCGACGTGGTAAAGTTCCCCTCGAAGCGTTCGCACAAATGAGTGATATGCACCTAATGAACACCGGAACAAACCCGACGTTCACAGGAGCAGGAAGATCATCCATCATCGATTTGACTTTTGTGAGTGGTTGCCTGCACCGGATCGCAACTTGGAAGGTTTGTGCATTTTATACAAACAGTGACCACCAGGCAATATAGCCACACTGGATACGCCTACAAGAAAAAACAGTTCTCGATGGAGAACCAACAGCTGGAACACGAAGACTTTTGATGGTGCTGCGTTCACCTTAATGCTAGAGGACGAGTGTGAATTGAAAGGGTCAGCCGAAGATAAGACGCGTACACTAACCTCTTTTATATCTGGAGATGCAGCTATGACCCGTTCAAGGCCTAGAAAACATCATTCCTCAGTGTACTGGTGGACGGATACTATTGACGATCTTCGCCGGTGTTGCAACCAAGCAAGAAGACGTTAACTGAGAGCGAGACGTCTACCGGGGTTTTCAGTGCTTCAGGAAGAGTTCAAGAGAGCTAGAAGGAACCTCCGACAAGCCATTAAAGAAAGCAAACGAAGGTGCTGGAAAGAACTCTGTGATGAGGTTGATGCAGACCCATGGGGTAGACCTTACAAAATAGCGCTTAAGAAACTTTTTAAAGGCACGATGCAGCTCCCCACGAGAACGAATGTTGTAAACAGTATTGTCAGAACACTATTCCTTAAACAGGCGAATACTACTGAATGTATAGACAATACATATATAACAGATTTTCCACAAATCACGCAGGAAGAGTTAGAGGACATTCCCTCGGACCTAAAACATGGCAAAGCACCAGGATTGGATGGAATTCCTAATGTAGCTCTGACGGTGGCTCTCAGGAAACGGCCGGATCTTTTCATCGATCTCTTCAATTCGTGCATTCGTGAAGCCTCAATTCCGAAACCTTGGAAGAGACAGCGCCTCGTACTCATTCCAAAGAGTAAGGGAAGACTGGAACACCCGTCAACCTATCGCCTAATTAGCTTATTGGATACCATGGGTAAAGCATTCGAGAAAATCCTTTCCCTCAGGCTACAAGAGTTCACGGAGGGAGTTAATGGCCTCTCGCGGGCTCAATTCGGATTTCGTAGAGATCGATCCACAATAGATGTTCTTGGATTGGTGGTCGAGATGGCCCGCACAGCAATTGCAGGAGCAAGGTGGAGGAGGGGTGCTAAGTGTTATGCAGCAATCATCACTCTAGACATTAAGAATGCTTTTAACACTGCCAGATGGACCTGCATAATAGATGCACTACGGACTATGGCGGTACCAGCCTATCTTATGAGAGTTCTTACAAACTACTTCAAAGATAGAGTTCTGTTTTACTTTTCAGACCTTGGCCAAAAAAGATATGAGGTGACTGGTGGTGTCCCACAGGGCTCGGTATTAGGGCCTCTTCTGTGGAACGTCATGTACGACGCAATCTTTAAATTGACATTGCCGGAGGGAGCCACAGTTGTGTGATTCGCAGATGATGTTGCAGTTGTAGTGGTGGCGAAGTACTTGGAAGAAGTTACCCTCATCGCTAACCAGGCTGTTGCTACGATACGAGGTTGGCTGTCTTCGGTAGGCCTACAACTTGCAGATCACAAGACCGAGGTACTCCTAGTAACTAGCAGAAAGCAGACTGAGTCGGTCCGGTCTCCCGGTCATGTTTAAAGTACCTAGGAGTTATGGTCGATGCACGTCTCCGCTTTAATCTTCACACGGAGTATATCTGCGCCAAATCTGCTAAAGTAGCATCCTTATTGTCACGCCTTATGCCAAACGTCGGAGGTCCCAAAGAAAGTAGCCGAAAGCTTCTTGCTACTGTTGTCCCCTCCATTATGTTATATGCAGCCCCGATTTGGAAACAAGCAATGGTTACCAAATCATACAGGAGACAGATGGTTTCAGTTTACCGCAGAGTTTTTTTAAGGACAGTTAGCGCTTTTCGAACTGTTTCCTACGAAGCGGTGTGTGTGATAGCCCGAATGCCGCCTGTGGAACTCCTTGTTGAAGAAAGAAGCAGGCTCTATGGACGACGCTTACACGTTTCCAGAGAGAAAGAGCGAAAAATAACCATCGACCAATGGCAGCAACGTTGGGATCCTGCAGATTCCGGAAAGTGGACTTGCAGGTTAATACCCGATGTGGGCACATAGTATGGCCCCCAGCATGGTGAGTGGATTTTTACGTAAACCAATTGTTGACCGGACATGGATGCTTTAGAGCCTACCAGTACCGCTTCAAACTGGACAACACCGCAGAATCCCCTGGATGCCAGTCTGTCAAGCAAACCGCGGAGCACGTGTTTTTCACTTGCACTCGCTTTGCAGTAGAAAGAAGTGAATTGGAGAGAGAGTGTGGAGGACGCATCACTCCAGAAAACGTGGTGAGCTATCTGCTCCTCTCAGGCCAGCATTGGAACGCAGTGAAGAGATTCACCACAGTCGTTCTCAAGAGGTTGAGAGAGGAAGAGAGGGCTAGAAGACGTTAGTAGCATTAAAAAGGTAAAACCGTGCGAAGAAAGGGAGGCGGCACTCAGCCATTTCCCTCCATGAAGTTATGCCTAGCGGCGGTCCCGTGGAGAGGAATGAACAGGTGTAGGGTGGTGGTTTTAGTGGGTAAAAATCCCACACACGGCCTAGGTAAGGACCGTGTCTTTTGAAGATTTCCACCTACCCTCGTAAAAAAAAAACACAACACACATGTATAAACATATTAAAAATATCACATTGCCAGCAAATTAGATTAACTAAAAAATAAATTTCTTCTGGATTATCTCTATCGGAAGTCTGGTGAGTCAATTCATTTAAAATTTTTTTAGATTAATGACTTCCATTTTGAATGAAATATTTATTAATTATTCATAACATTGTACAACGTTTCGGGACCACTGTCCCATATTCATGCACTTTAAAACCTAATGATTTCATATGGGAAATCATGTCAATCATTTGTGCATCTTCACTTCTCCTTCCGTCATTAACTAAATGGAAGTCATTAACCTCAAAAAATTTTAAATGAATAAATTTCTTATACATATAAGATACAGAGTTTGTAAAATGCACTTAGCAGAATTCATAATTGTTCATACAGATATAAGAGTGTTTAAAAAAAAAAAAATGATAAAAATAAAAATTAATGTTTATTTTAGTTAAATTAATAATTAATAATGGTTATTAGTTAAGTTGAAAATCCATTAACATAACAATGGGAAACTTTTTCTTGTAATTTACCTCCTTAAACGCCACCCCTCATATATCTGCGCCAAATCTGCTAAAGTAGCATCCTTATTGTCACGCCTTATGCCAAACGTCGGAGGTCCCAAAGAAAGTAGCCGAAAGCTTCTTGC
>NW_027106339.1:156890-158622 GCF_000696795.3 Halyomorpha halys | reverse complement strand
ATTATATAGGTTTTATTTTTAATCATTTTAATTGTTTCATTACATAATTTAAAAAAAAAAAGGCGAGTGGTAAGATCTAAATAATAACAGTGTTTTAAAACTTTCAAGTGATCCCATATTTCTATTCATTCCGAATAAATTTGAATTTTTATGCATTTTCCAAAACATTATTAAACATTTTTGACAATATTCACCGCCTATATAGGAACAAATCCTCTTAGCCTTTAAGGATAAACAAGATATGAAATAAGAAGAGTGAGACTAAAAGAAACCTATATGAGTGTTTGACGATAAATCAAATAGTTAATAAGGTGGTTATAGTGAGCATTACTACATTAGGGAGGTGTGAGCTGGTGGCACCCCGTAGTGTTCCTACTGGCCCTCCTGCAGGCTCTTTGTAATCCTGGCCGATCCTCTTCCCCGCCCTGCTCTGCCCCGATCATCAGGACAACCGTGACTCTGGATAGTTACAAGCTAAGTGTTTTGTCATGAAACTCGTGAGTAAATAACAAAAATCACTCTACACCCCATGCAATGGCCGTTAAAAGAAACATTCAATTAGATATTTGAATCTGGTTTTCGAACAAACACACAATCATTTGTGCGGCATTCATGGGCAAGAATAGGGGGAAAGAATAGTTTATCGTTTGATCGTTACAAAAAATGGATAATATCATAAAAAATTAAGAACAGATGAAAAAAATATATAGAAAAAAATTAAAAAACTAAAACAACAAGAACAAAAAAAAAATTGTTTCACAATTATGTTTTTAATATTTACTGCCTGCACCTACGCAATATAAAAATAATTAGCCATTGTCCAATTTGTGTTAGTATGCTGTACTGCATTTTGAATTAAGTGTTTCTCTCCTTTTGATTGCATCAGTTTGAATACAAAATATCGCAAGTGACGTTATAAAGAAAACAATAGAAAAAAAATTAAAATTCATGAAAATAAACCTGGACGCTTTTTAAACCAATATTACATCATACTATTTTTTTTTTTTTTTACTTTTAGATATTTATTTGCTTTAATCTTTTCGCTGAATTGACATTGTGGATCAAAAACATCTTTAAGCTTCTTTAAACCTTTAGTAAAACCTCATTTTGATAATGTGGTTAATTAATATTTTCTCCATTCCATTAAAATTCGCCTTGTATAAGTTTCCCGACTTATTTAAAGTCGTATTAAACTGAAATTATATATTAAGGGCATGTGTTGGCCTAGGACGTTAGAGAAACTTTTTTTTTTCATTCCAATCGACTAACACGACACAGGTGAGAATCGATTTTATTATTATTTTTTTTCAGAAATAAAGTGGCCTTTAATATCAGATATGTACTATCCTCATTGAAATTGTCTAATACGACTTAATTGACGAATTAAAAAATAAATAAATTCGAGAGTATATTTAATTTTGTTTATATTAAATAAATTATTTTTTTTGTCTTTATGTTACACATTCAGTAAATTTGAGCTCAGTTATAATGGAGTGATACAGGCGTGTAGAAACAACTTATTGGTAACATTTTAATATAAAAAAATAAATAAATTAAAATAGTGATAGGTGTTTGAATCGGAAAAAGCCGAAATCTCTTCTGATCGCATTTAAAGGTAACGAAATTTCGCAATTAATTCCAGATGTGAAAATTAATCAGATATTATGTAAAAATCGAGTGATCATGAAAAAATTGTTTATCAAATACTTATTATATTAAATATATCATATAT